>NW_022884269.1:0-22933 GCF_011952255.1 Bombus vosnesenskii | reverse complement strand
ACCTTACTTTCCAGGTCGACACTCCTCTTTGCCGGAATAGTATCCGCGCAAATAAATATTACGCCATTAGAAGGAAACTCTGTATTCGTAGAAAACATAGGAAAAGGATATTTGTACAGCGATACTGCCAATGTAATAGTAGGATTAGACACTAGCGATATATACGAGCAGATAAGCGCAATAGAATCATATAAATTAACAATAGACTCACGTGCAATCAGCAAACAATACGTCGAAGAGTTAGGCGGATTACAAAATCGCATCAATAACCTAAAACAACTCGCAAAACACTTGAAAGCGTTAACACATACCCGGAGCACACGAGGTCTGCTTAACATCATGGGTTCCGTATCGAAAAGTCTGTTCGGAACTCTCGACGATGATGATCTTACGCTCATAAACAAAAATATGGACAAACTATTCGATGATAATAATAAAATCAAGACCATAATAGCTAATCAAACAGCACTTATTAGAAAAATTGTAAACTCAGAAAACCTAAACCACTTAGAGAAATCATATAGTGATATATTAAAACTACAACAGCAGGCAAATATCGATAGATTTATGCTTAAGATGATCATGAAAGTCGACACTGCTGTGCAAACTTTACACTTCCAATTAGATGAAATACTTAACGTCATGATATTAGGCAAACAAGGAATAATTAACCCACAAATACTCGACCCCGATAAATTCATAGAAAATTACGCCAAGGCAATAGGTAGCCAGATGTACAACACCGCGATTTCCGCCAAAACCGAACATTTTCAATTCACACTCGACATTAGTGATCTTAAAATCTTCACAATAGATGACAAAATATTTTTCAAAATCATAGTACCTTTAGTCTCTAACACAGAATGGAACATATTACAGGTATATCCTATCCCGATTAAAAGAAATGGAGTATTTTTGGCTCCAGTAGGCGAACATCAGATATATTTATCCTCAGGTCTTTCATTTATAAACGCTGATATCGAGTACTTCAACAAACTTTGTAAGAATCGAGACGGAACCACAATATGCAAACAAACACTACCAATCCATGACAGAAACTCGAGAACCGATTGTCGCAGCGAAATAATAAATTTCAAACCACACATTGAACATTGTCAAATAACTGTACTTAAGATTGAAGACATTAGCTTTATACCGCTCAAAGTTAGCAACTGCTACATTGCGATACCAGCAAATCCGATAGAAATAGACACAATTTGCCAAACGAAACATACCTTACAAAAACTTGACAAGCCTTCCATCATAAGAGCTAACACTTCTTGCGATATATTGTACAAAGACGAACACATGCGTATAGGCGAAACAAAAAACGAAGTCATATACGAAATCAAAACAAAAACCCTAGCGCTCAAAACAAACGATAGTTTCACTCATCTATTAGATAAACTCGAGCGATCACCGAAAATAATAGATAATTTACAAGCCTATAAAACAACGATCGATAAAATAGGCGACGAGATAGAAGCTCTTCATTTCGAACATAGAATCAAAAATATACAATATTGGGGACTAACCATGCTCCAAATATTAGGGTACATAGCATTAGGCATACTAGGTATATATGGATTAAACAAAATAGGGCTATTCAAATGCATCAGGAAATGTATACAGAACAAATTATGTATCAATCTATTTTGCTGCCGAAATGAAACCGTAATCAACAGCCACAATGTGACAGCCTCACCAGTACCACTCACCCTGGCCGCATCATCCAACATCTATATTCCAACCAACACATACCACTTAGATGAAGAGGAGGAATCAGGTGTAATTTTCAAACTACGTCGAGTCCGATTCCACAAAAGTTTTCTGAAGAAAACTTGGGGGACCAAGTTCAATCGAAGAAGGGGGGAATGTCACAGGTGAAATTCGAGCAGCCATATGATGAACCAAAATTCCGAGCGCCTTATCACGTGTGACCGTCCGGTCAGCACCCGTTCTCAGCCTCCTGCGTGGTATTCGGTCACTCCAGCCGTTCTCCGAAATATATGATAAGTACAAGCAAAGCCTTCTCCCACTCCAACGAATAAAAGAATATAAATGCTCCCTTCAAAATCATCCAGTCAGTCTAAAAAATTCTTAACTAACCCAAGTATCGAAAGTGTATCATCGCGAACCGAAAATAATATTGTACAAATTGAGAAAAGATAAAAAGAACTCGATCTCCTGTTCGGAAATTGACAAGTTTCTTATTTTTATCTTAATTTTACGCGACACCCTCCTGGATTTTGACATAAGTGTGTTCAGGATCGGAAGTAAAATGTGATGTGTGTGAGAATCCGTACTTGGGCGACGCAGCTTCTACGTCTTAGGTCTCTCCCGAGATGTGAATAATAAAAATAAAAATAAAATAAAGAAAAAGTAAAAAAAAGTAAAAAAAGAAAAAAAGCCTACCTATGAAAACAAGATACAAAAAATGTGAACAATAAAACAAAGCCTACCTATGAAAACAACATAGAAAAAACAAAAAAAAAAGAAAAAAGAGAAAGGAACTCTTCCTCCTCATATTCGTAATACATTGATACTAACCCCGAACAACGAAACGAAGGTCACCTGTCATCGAAATGGTTGTGATGAAGAATAAGCTGTGAATATCCGTACTACCGTTGCCTTAGTGTAGTAGTCCAGTTACAGATTCCAGGTTTACATTCCCCTGGGACCCCGTAGTCCACATTTTTTGATAATTCCTACAATAATATTTTATAATTAGACTTACAGATTTTTATGCAAATTTATCTGCGAGAATATATTTAAAAACGTAAAATCCCGGTAAAAGACAAAAGGGTAGACATTTGCATTACCTATTAAGTATTATAGAAAAATATTAGAGGAAACATGTATATTTTATCGTCCTCTCCAAGGTCTGTGCTGCTGATATTTAAAGGGGTCCTCTCCAAGGTCGGTGCAGCTGATATATAAAGCGAGACCTCTCCAAGGTCGGTGCTGCTGACATATAAAGGGGGTTCTCTCCAAGGTCGGTGCTGCTAGTATATAAAGGTGTGTTCGATTCCCGGCGGAGCCAGCATCATCCGACCTAGACACGTAAACTAGACAGATCAGTATAGTCCAACATTTAACATTCGAAATTTTTTCGAAAACTTGTAAACCATGGAGATTTGACAAAAGACAAACGATCGGTTCCGAGAAGGAGTTCCCGTCCGGGTGGTTCGAGTCGAATCACTTACCACCATGTGGGTTCGTTTGGCTGGATGGCCGAAGATAACCCAAACACTCAATTTGAAGATGATGGAACATCCCGTGGAGTACTTGCCGAAGGCGAAAAGTTTAAGAACAGGCATGCTAGTCGCCGTGCTAGTAGATTTTAAGGAATCTAGCGCTTGGGAAAGAGCCATCCTTTTACAAAGGACCATGACTGGCTACATCGTCTTTCTAATCGATTGGGGTTTAGAAAGCGAGCAATGTCTCGATTCAATACGGCTGCTGCCCCGTAAATTGGCAAAAATGGCACCGTGGGCTAGAAAAATCGTCCTGCCAGGTGTACGAGAACAACCGATCCAAGGGAAGAGACATCGAGTGGCCCAATTCACCATGTTGAGACGGACAGGGAGCCTAGTCAACATCGATCCTTCTCCAGGAGAATCAATAACTGCAAGGTTGCTGCTGGACCGAGAGCCGGGAGGATCCGCAAGAGATATGGCAGCATACTGGCTGGAGTTGGGATACCTCGATCCCGAATAATCGCTACTATTGCCAGACTCTTTTTTTCTAAGTATAATAATTCTTGTATGTATGGTTGTATGTACGGTTTTATGTGAATATTTGTATTTTTTTATACATATTACTACTGAATTGTATATTCTTAGTCAAGTATGGTTTTGTATGTCTGGTTTTTGTATGTATGGTTTCGTATGTATGAATGCATGTACAGTTTTATGTGGATATTTGTATTTTTCTATATATATTAGTACTGAATTGTATATTCTTAGTCAAGACTGTAGGTGAATAAAAACTAATGAAAGCTTAAAAACTTGTCAACGCTCTCTTATCGCTCCTTCCCATTCACACAAGTCCTACAATACTAAATTTAATGCTCAACTGTACGAATTGCAAGGTACATAATAAAAAAAAAGAATAAAAAAGTAAAATAAAATAAAAAAAAAAGAATAATAGAAATAAAATAAAATAAAATAAAAATAAGTGCGAATTTTTACGACACGAGGTGAATTATTTAGGACTTATAATTAGTGAGGATGGCGTGAAACCCGACCCAAAGAAAGTCGAAGCCGTATCAAAATTTCCACGGCCGAAGAGGGCGAAAAATATCAAACAATTTCTGGGACTAGCAGGATATTACAGAAGATTTATACCCGATTTCTCCAAGGTCGCGAAACCATTGACACAACTATTAAAGAAAGACACTCCCTTTAAATGGACAGAAGATCAGGAAAACGCATTCAATAATTTAAAGACAGCGTTAGTGACGAAACCCGTCCTGCAATATCTAGACTTTTCTAAACCCTTTAACCTTACTACAGACGCATCAGGATATGCAATAAGCGGTGTACTAAGTCAAGGGCCAATCGGAAAGAATTTGCCGATTGCGTATGCCTCAAGGCTATTAAATCCCGCCGAACAAAACTACTCTACCATAGAAAAGGAGTGTCTGGCAATTGTTTACAGCGCAATGCACTTCCGACCGTATCTTTACGGAAGAAAGTTTACCATCGTAACCGATCATAAACCTTTAGTGTGGATGCATTCTATCAAAGATCCTACTTCAAGAATTTGCAAATGGAAATTAAAGTTATCGGACTTCGAATTTGATATTGTATACAAAGAAGGCAGGGCGAACGCAAACGCAGACGCATTATCTAGAAACCCTCCGGAAGTTTGTTTACAAATCATAAAGAGAGAGGAAGTCTCACCGATTCGCTATCCTGTCTCTAAAAGATTCGAAATAGATACGTCAACCGAAGACTCTCCCATATTCGAAGCTAAACCACGCGTCTTGCCTCAATCCAGTGACTCTAAAAATCAAGGAAAGGGTTTTACCCGAAAACATTTTACAATAGAAGAAACCCCTATAGAATATTTAGACCAAGCATTAGCAGAAATCGATGTAAGAATAGATAAAGAAATAACCAATCGAGAAAAAGAAGACACGGATACAACAAGCGAAAAAGAAACCTCCACTGTAATTCCAGAACTAATTCAACAACGAGAAAAGGACACGAGACCTACGATAATTGCGGAACTAAGAATTTCAGAAAAACGAGACTTAATTACGAGAGTAAATGACCATAAAGTAATATTCATAGATGTACATGGCAATCCGATAGATAAAGGAGCCTTAGAAATGAAGGAGACGGGGAAATTGCCTCGTTATGAAGATTTAATGTTAATGAAAAAGCAAGATTGAATTACGATTCCGGGAAATACATCGTATCCCTACCGATAAAGGAAAATAGAAATATTCCAATAACACCAAAAAATTTATTAAACTCGCTAAGATCTCTACTAGATGTAGTAAATGAAAAACAGTTAACTTCCTTTAGCATTAGCAAAGGAAACTTGGAGGAAATACCCTGGCGATGTACAATCAGAAAATTAAAGGAAATATTTATGGAAAAAATCTTAACCATCACCATTTGCACTGGGGAAGTAATGACCCCGCCTGTGGAAGCGCGGAACAACATAATACGAGAAAAACATGAATCGAGCAGGACACAAAGGAATAACAAAAACTTATCGAAGAATACGACAACACTACTATTGGAAAAACATGAAAAAGGAAATTCAAGATTACGTAAGAACATGTAAGGAATGTCAATTGAAGAAACTCACAAGAATAAAAGCAAAGAAACCAATGGTACTTACAGACACACCAGGTAAAGCGTTCGATAAGGTTAGTGTGGATATTGTAGGTCCATTACCAAAAACCCAAAGAGGAAACGAATACATATTAACTATCCCAGACCTATTGACAAAATACTCAATTGGGATTCCACTAGGAGGAATCTCTTCAGCCGAGATAGCGGACGCTTTTATAAAGCGATTTATTTATCGTTTCGGGTCACCGAGAGCTATTCTCGCTGATCAAGGAACGAACTTTACATCCTCACTAATGAAGAAAGTAGCAAAGAGATTCCGCATCAAACAATATACCACGACGGCATATCATCCACAAAGTAACGGTTCAATCGAAAGATCTCACCACGTGCTGATAGAATATCTCAAATTATACATTGAAAATTCCAGAAATTGGGACGAATGGGTAGAATTAGCTATGTTTTCCTATAATACCTCTGTACACGAAGGAACGAAATTCTCCCCGCACGAATTAGTTTTTGGACATCTAGCCAGAGAACCTACTGGTGAAGTAATAATCGAAGAAAACATGGAACCAACTTACGCAGAATATCTCGAAGATCTGTTCGATAAAATTAACACCGTACAACGAATGGCAAGGGAAAATTTGATAAAATCCAAACTAAGATCAAAGGAATATTACGACCGACGAATCAACCCCCAAGATTTTAAAATAGGAGATTCGATATATTTACTAAAAGAACCCAGTAAAGGAAAATTCTCCGATCAATATACTGGACCATACAAAGTGCTAGAAATCTTGCAGAACCAAAACGTCAAGATCGAAGTAAAAGGGATTCCGCGAACGGTGCACTTAAACAAGTTAAAACTAGCGCATAACCGAAATAAGCAATGAATAAAGCGATTTCAGTGGGCAACGTAGTGCGGTAGTATATGTTATAGTGCTGTTCGTCGAATAACGCAGATACCGAACACCTAAAAGGAAAAAGGAAAATTATTATACGTGTTTCAATTATTGCTTAAATATAAAACGTGTTAACTCAATGAACAATTAACTAGCGAAGGTGAAAGTTACCTTGTGAACAAGTGATCTACATACAAGAAAGTGTACGTGCAAGTATAGGTTATGGGTCCTTGTTCGTGGAACACAATGTGTGACAGCTACCTAAAATAAGCGAATAAATCATCTTCAATTGTCTCAGTGCAAAATACAAGGTTATTAAATGTTATAACTATATTATGGATAAATCAAAAGGAGGTGTGACACTGTTCGTCGAACAATACAGATAGCGAAAACTTAAAGGAAAAGGGAAAATTATTATGTGTACTCCAATTATTGTTTGAATATACAACGTGTCGATTCAATAAATAATTAAAAGAGGGGAAGTGAAAGTTACCTTGTAAACAAGTAATCATCATACAAGAAGGTCCACGTGCAAAATAGGTTATGGCTCCCTGCTTGCGGAACACCATGCACCAGCTGAAAATAAACGAACGAATTAACTTCAGTTGCCTTAATGCAAAGAGCAGCATCGCTAAATGTTATAACGGTGCTGTGGAGGCGTGGCACTGTTCGTCGAATGACACAGATAGCGAAAACTTGGAAAAAGAAAAGAAGTTTATTACGAGTGCTCCAATTACTGTTTGAATGTAAAACGTGTTAGTTCAACGAATAACTAAAACAGTGAAAGTGCAACTTACCTCGTGAACAATCAATCACCATACAAGGAAGTGTACATGCATGGATTTCGCAGATTAACAAGAAGAAATAAAATAACTGATAAATATAGAAAGTGGTTAGAAAATAATTAAGATAGATTAATTGAGAGTTAGTAATAAATATAACCGGAGTAAAAGGATATTTTATCATGTATTAATCTACGTAGTATTGTTATATTATTATATCTAACATGCAGAAGCGGATTTTGTAATGCACAATAGCGGCCGCACACACAATGCATTATACATATATTAAATTAAATGAATTAAACAGTACCTTTATAGCCACACACGGATACCAGTTACGTGAAACTTACGGATGTGAAATCGCCCTATTAGGAGCAATATCCGGCTCGGTCACCCACCCGCTATTATACCTCAAAAGAAGACGAAATATCGATGATCAAACAGCAGAACCTCAAGGGATATCGATAACACCGGTAGTCACTAAACTACCAACGACATCTACGTCCACCTTGAGCGAACTCAGAGATATCATCAATCAAATTTCCTTTGGAAATTTGAACTCCAAGGGTGGGGGTGTCACGTCCCACGCTCCGCACGCGCCGTAACAAGAACAAGAAAGCCATTCTATACAAAACACGCGAATAAGGATTTGAATGCACAAACGAACACACGGCACTACGAAACGAAAGGAAGGATTAACAAAATGAGGGCGATTAACGGATCCAACCAATAAACAGAATACATATATACACAATTCTAAATAAACCACGAAATAAGAATAACTACAAAAGGGGAAAATAATTGAAACGCCAGGAAAATATATATATATATATATATATATATATATTTCAATCAATCAATTTGGAGAGTTACATATAAGTATAAACATATATGCCGAACATGTAATAACCTAGTAAATATTAGAGACAGTGCTTCCAATACTATGCAATAAATACAATATTATCAATTTATGAAATATAAGTATACATGAAGTCAAAACTTAATAGTTTAACGAATACATAAAACATACAATATTGTATTATTAAAGAAATGAAGGTTACATTGTCAGAAATATATATATGTGTGCGAATTCTATCAAACCGATAATCTAAGATACATACTTAAAACTAGCTGTTACGCCATGCGGCTTGCCATAGATCATATTCTTAACTGTCGGTCGCGGCACTATAATGTCGCAGACGGATCGTCGCGGCTGCCCGGCAAAACAAACATTGTAGTGGCAAGCGCATGGTTCATTAAGCAGGGCGGCCTCCAGAAACGTCGATTCGTGGCCGTTATTTTATCTGGCGTAAAAGAATGTGGCGTGATCCGAAGGTAGTGGGGGTCGCCTTCCAGAAAGAATCAGAACGTTTCGAGAAGCCAAACAGTCCACACATATCTTGTATCGCGCATTACGTAGTCACATTTCTTTTTGTTGTTCCATTTATATCTTTCTAGTTAATAAGTTGTTGCAATAAACATTAATTTAGTTGTGTTAATTCTGTGAAATTTCATTGAACTACCCTTATTATCATAATCGAAATAAGGGAATCGATCAGTTCGTGGCGTCGATTGTTTAATCGTAACGAGAACTTACAACTCTCGTTGACGTGATATCTCGCGATCGCGTCTCTCCGCGAATGATCGAAACATTTTGGTCCTTCGAGCCGGATCACGTGCCAGTGAAGAGTGCACTTACCAGTGACCATACAGTGCCACGTGACTTTATCAAAACCAGCAGCGGAAGCAGGAGCATCCACCACAGCGAAACCAGTGACGTCAGGCGCGTCATCTTCGAAGAAGCACATCCCATTGGCAAGGGAACGCAACCACACAGCCTTCCGTCGCAGCTGGACAATCATCAACGCAACGAATTTCACAACTTAACATACACGCGACCTCACGCCGCACGACAGTAAGGTAAGCTCGTTCCTTATTTCAACCATCTCCTATCCTCGGCAACGATGACGAGCGAAGACCAACTCATCTCCCTGCGTCGGAGACGAGGCTATTGTAGCGGCCGATTCACATATTTATCGAATCGACTGGACGAGTACGAGCAATCTGAGAGTCAGCAAAATTCCTTATTAAAGAATTACGAGAAACAACTGACCGAAGTTGCGAGTCAATTCGAAGCGATTCAACTCGAATTAGAAGTATTGGACGAGGAGTAACAAGCGCGCGGCTTCGAAATAAGGGATCAGTACGTCGCGGTAGACACAAGGCTACAAAATCTTCTGAGGAACGCGCAAACAGCTTCGCCGTCGACATCCATAAACCCTCCAACCTGTGCATCATCCGCAAGTTTAAATCCGATATCCATTAAATTACCAGATCTTCGGCTCCCTACCTTTGACGGAAGCTTAGAAAAATGGAACACGTTTTATGATACCTTTTCCTCCACAATCGATAAAAATCCTAGTCTCACTGACATACAGAAATTCCATTACCTGCAGTCCGCCCTGCAAGGAGAAGCAGCCGATTGTTTAAATGCGTTACCCCTTAGTAATGTAAACTACAGTCAGGCTATTGCCGTTCTCAAGGAAAGTTTCGAATGTCCACGATACACAGCTTTTAGTCACTGCATGGCAATAATTGATTATCCAAGGATAACCAAGGAATCTCCAACGGAATTAAGGCGCTTAGTCCACACATTTAAACAACACATATATGCATTGAACAAATTAGGAGAATCCTACCCCGATTCCAGTGCTATGCTCAACAGCCTCATCCTCTCGAAAATAAGTATCATCCTCTCATCCACTAAGTATCCAAAAGCAATGGGAAATGACGCTGCCCAATAACGAGGTGCCTCCGTACATTCATTTACTAAACTTCCTAGAGAGATTAGCACGAAGCTCCAGACCGATCACCACAGTCAGACAAACAAGAGAATCACCGGAACAAACTACTCCTGTCCGTCAACGCGCATCACGAGGGCATGCACTTACGGCGACACAGGTTACTCCAACATGCCCCACCTGTCAAGGACCACACCCCATTTGGAGATGTGACACCTTCAAAACCAAATCCCTTCGCGAACGCATTCGGGAGGTCAAAAGGGCATCACTATGCCTCAACTGCCTCGGGAAAGGGCACACAACGAAGCATTGTTTCGCAGGATCATGTCGCGTATGCGGAGAACGACATCATACAATGCTGCATAGGACAAAACGCCATTCAGGGTCTCGTTCCAGCACGTCCAGCCCGAAATCTTCCCCATCAAATAGCCGATCCACAACACCTTCTTTGCCACCCTACGTATCACCCACTCGTCGCAAAAGGCACACAACAGACCACAGATCGGAAACACCACGAACAGCCGCGTCTCCAAGTCCACCGCCCAGTGACAAACGAACACACAACCAATGACGCCGACGATCGACGACTCCGTTCATGACCGAACATATCAAACCAATAGCATCCGAATTACTGTCCAATGATCTAGTCATCACAGCGCAGATTAATATTTTGAATGATAAACAGCAACCAATCCGTTGTCGAGCGTTGCTCGACACCGGATCCAGTATGAACTTCATTACCGAGGAATTAGCAAAATCGTTAAGGATAAGGCAAAACAAATGTTCGGTCCCGATCGGAGCTCTAGATACCTTGACAACGACCTCTAAGCGACACATCACGGCCACGATCACTTCCACTGACGGTACATACACGCGGACATTAACGTTCCTTATCATTCCAATCATATCAACCTTAATTCCCAGCGAACCCATCGATCGTTCGACACTTGAGATACCAAAAAATCTCAAATTGGCCGATCCACGATTTCATTTACCAGCTCCGATAGATGTACTATTAAGCTCAGGTTCAACACTCGCGTCGATGTGTGTGGGACAAGTCAACCTCACGCAGCCAGACGAGCCTGGACTGCGTCTGCAAAAGACGCGATTCGGATGGGTAATCGGGGGGAGTCCAACTTCCCAAACCGCTACAAACATATTTCACACATCCACGACGACTTTACAAGCAGACCTCGCGCGGTTTTGGGAAATCGATGAAGGACCCTCAATTAAACATATCTCAGAGGCAGATCGACGATGCGAAGAACACTTCCAAGCCCACACCCGACGCACCAGCGAAGGACGATACATCGTCGCTCTACCTTTCAACGATCAGCTTCAGTCACTCGGATCCTCTAAAACGCTGGCGAGTAAACGACTCGCCTCACTCAATCGCCGATTCCAGCACGACAAACGCTTCGAATCAGAATATCGAACGGTAATACAGGAATACCTGGCGTTGGGACACATGACGAAGGTCAATGACAACCACTCCGACGACAACGGATACTATTTACCCCATCATGGCGTGACCAAAGCATAGAGTCAAACCACCAAACTCCGTGTAGTTTTCGACGGATCGGCACCAAGCACTACCGGAACCTCCTTAAACGATACACTTCACACAGGACCCAAGTTACAGGAAGATTTATTTTATATATTAATTAGATTCCGCGCTCATCAATACGCACTCACCGGCGACATCGAGGAAATGTATCGGCAATTCCTCGTACGACCAGAGGATCGGAAATATCAAAGGATATTATGGCGCAGCGCGAGTGGAGAAACAGAAACATATGAGCTTAACACTGTAACGTTCGGTTTATCCGCAGCCCCAACGGCCGTGTTTGGACCCAACTTTTAACCGCAAAATGGAAAGTCGCCCCACTCAAGTGCCAGACCATTCCTCGGCTCGAGCTGAGCGGAGCACTCCTTCTTACGTCCCTGATGTCGCCCTATCACACAAAATACTCGAACTATCTATTGGACCGATTCCACTATCGTCCTCCATTGGCTCAATACATCACCTCACACCCTTAAAACATTCGTCGCTAACAGAGTCTCCGAAATTCAAACAAAAACCAGCATCCGCGATTGGCGCCACGTTCCTACCGACGACAATCCCGCGGACTTAATATCACGCGGCCAAACACCCGAAGAGTTTCTGCGCCCAACCATCTGGCAGCACGGTCCTGCATGGCTCTACCAGTCGGAAGGCTATTGGCCGACATGGGCGCTAACACCGCAAATTGAAGTACCGGAGCAGAAGGGGGCGATTTGTCTGTCCACAAACCCCGCCGATTACTGTTTGTTGCAAAGGTATTCATCCTGGCCCAAGTTGATACGAATCATAGCTCGTTGCCTCCGTTGGAAACAGAAAAGGAACCGAGCGGCACCCCTAACCGTTACTGAATTACGCATAACGCACAATAAACTGATAAAATTGTTGCAAAACATCCATTTCTCCGAGGAAATTCGCACACTCCAAAAAGATCGGAACGCGGCGATAAAGGGTAAGCTCACGCGACTCAATCCGTTCATAGACAAGGAAGGAATATTGCGAGTCGGGGGTCGACTCAGTCATTCGTCGATGACCTTCGCCCAGAAACATCCCATAGTATTACCTAAGTCATCCGTTACAGCACGCATCATAGACCACAAGCACAAGATCCACATGCATTCCGGAACGCAGGCTACGTTATACGCAGTAAGACAAAGATACTGGCCCGTTGACGGTCGAAGTCAAGTATGGCGGGCGATCAAAGGCTGCGTCCGCTGCTGCCGCGCTCAACCACCGCCGGTAGAATACGTGATGGGTAATCTGCCGGAGGCGCGAGTAACGGAATCTCGCCCATTTACAAACGTCGGCGTCGATTACTGCGGGCCGTTCCACACCAAGGAAAAACGAGATCGTAACCGTCGTCAGATAAAAGTATACGTAGCCATTTTCGTATGCCTAGCAATTAAAGCGGTACACATCGAGCTCGTTGACGATCTCACTAGCGAAGCCTTCATCGCCGCTCTTCGCAGATTTATCGCTCGACGAGGCTATTGCTCCACCATCCATTCTGATAACGGCACCAACTTCAGAGGAGCAAGCAACGAATTACGAGAGCTTCACGATTTATTACAATCGGACGATCACAAGGAAAAAGTAACCGCATTTTTAGCCGACAAACAAATCGAATGGCGCTTCATTCCCCCTCATTCGCCGCATTTCGGTGGGCTATGGGAAGCAGCGGTGAAGTCATTTAAACGCCACCTCAGGCGTGTAGCCGGCAACGAGTTACTCACCTCTGAACAATTGAATACTCTTATCATAGAAATAGAAGCAGTCCTCAATTCCCGCCCGCTAACTCCTATCTCCACCGATCCAAATGATCTCCTAGTCCTCACTCCCGGACATTTTCTCATTGGCGATTCACTAATGTGCTTACGTGATCGAGATTTCAGAGACATTCCATCGAACCGACTCTCCAGATGGCAGCATATCCAACAGCTTAAACAGCATTTTTGGAACCGCTGGCATAAGGAGTATTTGAACGAGCTAACCAACCGCAATAAGTGGAGGAAGGGTGGACACGGCATCCAAAAGGGCACAATCGTCATCCTCAGAGAGGACAACGTTCCCTCCATGCATTGGCCTCTGGGCCGAGTTATCAAGGTTCATCCAGGCGCCGATGGTGTCATCCGGACAGCTACTGTTCAGACGGCAAAGAGCGTATTGGATCGGGCCGTCAAAAGGCTGGTCCCACTGCCAATTCAACCCGATCTCGAGAAACCCGAACAACTAGCCACCGAGACGAACTAAGATGGGAACTTCAACCACATCTCGCTAATTTGATCGGTACCCTCTCAACGGGGGGAGGATGTTACGCCATGCGCCTTGCCATTGATCATATTCTTCACTGTCGGTCGCGGCACTATAATGTCGCAGACGGATCGTCGCGGCTGCCCGGCAAAACAAACATTGTAGTGGCAAGCGCATGGTTCATTAAGCAGAGCGACCTCCAGAAACGTCGATTCGTGGCCGTTATTTTATCTGGCGTAAAAGAATGTGGCGTGATCCGAAGGTAGTGGGAGTCGCCTTCCAGAAAGAATCAGAACGTTTCGAGAAGCCAAACAGTCTACACAAATCTTGTATCGCGCATTACATAGTCACATTTCTTTTTGTTTTCCATTTATATCTTTCTAGTTAATAAGTTGTTGCAATAAATATTAATTTAGTTGTGTTAATTCTGTGAAATTTCATTGAACTACCCTTATTATCATAATCGAAATAAGGGAATCGATCAGTTCGTGGCGTCGATTGTTTAATCGTAACGAGAACTTACAACTCTCGTTGACGTGATATCTCGCGATCGCGTCTCTCCGCGAATGATCGAAACACTAGCCTACATTTCGGTAAAGGATAAATAAATAATTGACATTTCATTTCGTATGAATACTACACTGCCAAGAGAAATATTCATATGAATAGGTATATATATATATATATATATATATATATATTTATAAATATATATTATATTTATATATTATTATTTATATTATTTATATATTATTATATTTATTAATATATATTATATTTATATATTAATATATATATATATATGTCGTCTTTACATTAGAATTAGGGTTAGGGGCGTGAAACGAATCTTCGTTTGGATTACACGTCGTCATTATGCAATAGAGAAGACATTGGCTAGTGCAAATACGATTATCATAGAACCGGACAAGTAACCGTGGTAATTAGATACTCGAGAAACTAATGACAATGATCCTAGGTTCAATAACGAATCCGCGGTCGACGGGATGATAGATGAACGTACTCACAAAATCTAAGTCGGACGCGTAATATTCACTGGTCGTAAAGAGTTACTCCTTTCATCAATGAGATCGCGAGAAAGAATGTCTTTCCCGTCCCGATGATGCCACGGAGGAAAACAATAACGGGGTGTGTCTAAGGATACGAGATCATCGGATTCGTCGAGAAAAGCCTTCGTTCAGAAAGTAAGGGAAATTTACGTTGCTGCTAATTGGTCAATCTCCATATCGGTGGTTAGTAAAAGATGCTAGCCGCCCTCGAGGGAAAGTTGCTAGTGGGAGACGCCGCTCGTTGAAAAATATGTCTCACCTATCTTCCCGTAGTTGGGACTGAGACTGTTTGTCTGTTTGAAGGACTTTAGTTAACTAAACCTTAAGATTTATAACGGGCCCTCGGGCTAGCCGAACATGTACTGCGGAGACGCATCGACATCTGGCAATCATCTTACTCGAAGAATAGGGTCTGCGCGTGGCGAGCCACGGGACAGAAACCGTTGGAATGTTTACTGTCGCGTGTCGCCACGAATATTTCTTTTAAGGAGAGCTATAGAATTACTCCATACCTTCGTTAGAGAAAGCGTTCATCCCGTGACCGCGGCTACGTTCGGCGACTGACTGTCGCCTCGAGCCCAAGCTCATTATCAACACTCACGAACAATTATAATCGGGTTGAATAACTACAATTGTTAAATTACAGCTATAGTAGATTCTAGGTTACAATGTTGCGGGATTATCCAAAATTCCAAAGTCTCCGGTGTTCTTTCATCTCCGACATATATATATATATATCATACATAAACATTTAAAAGAAAAAATAATAATAAGGAACCTCTGATGGAAATACCTCCGCAAACATTGTTCGAACGTCGATCACCGAAACCTAGGGAAACAACAAGAAAGGGAAAACATCAAAATCGCAAAAACAAACATAAGCGTACCCCCAGCGGACCACCACCCCGTGGGGGATGGCATTATAAATAAGCAAAGCAACGTAGAGCAGCACAATAATTATCATTATCATCCTGGTGAATACTTTTATTACATTATTCTTTGCTCATTATTATTCTGGTAAACATTCTTATTACGCTCATTATTCTTCGCTCATTATTATAGTGATCATTGTTATTACCGTTCATTATTCTTTGTTCATTATTATTGCGATCTTCGTTATTACGGTTTATAATTATTTTGTTCACTCTTTGTTAATTGTATTGTTACTATGTTCGTTATTGCGCTCATTTTTAGAAATTTTGTATAGTATTTTGCGCTCCGGGGTCTTTAGTTTTTCGGTCAAGAAAAGAGAGCCGCGACTAAGTAAAAAGAAAATTTTATCTTTGAACGCGCATTGTAATTGCGGTATTAATCCAGGTAGTAAATTGTTCTGTCCGTATCGAAATAGATAAATAAAGTAGACGTTGATAGTAAACTATATTCGAGTTCAAGTAATAAACCCAGTAAAACCTTCGACGACCAACGGAGCAGCTGAGGTAAATGGCGCCAGACAGCGCCTACTCCTCAAGGTAAGAAAATTAATTTTGAGAATTTCCTTCTTCTCCGATAATTTCGTTGCCCTCGAGAATCGAATTAGAACTTCGTATCATCGGTCTCGTTTTATTTTCGCGGACGCTTTCGAAGATAGAATCATTGTTCAAACTTTAAACAAAAGAGTTGTCCGCTGTGTCGGCTTGTGCGAACGGTGTTTTCAGCTACTGAAACATCCACTGATCTTCGCATTCCTCCTCCCATCGTTGGCAAAATATTGCCCGTCTTTGGGCAAGGCTTGCGAAATCCCACAAATCCCGCACAGAAAGGACTATTAAATACATCGTCGGGGTCAATCGAAAATTAAGAGCTATACCGGCATTGCTATTAACCGATATTCTTGCCATCGTTGCATGCGATTATAAGAGAGAAATAGCAGAACAATTTCCCTTCGGAAATTTAACCAAAGGATCGTTGGCTGTGTTGGTTTGTGCAAACGGTGTTTTCGATTATCAAAAACACCCGTCGATCTTCGCATTCCTCCTCCCACTGTTGGTAAAATACTACCCGTCTTTGGGCAAGGCTTGCGAAATCACACGTGTCCCACACAGAGAGGATCGTTAGATTCATCCTCGATTATTAAACTCAAAAGGCAAGAAAATCGTGGTAACAGAATCCATCGTAGTAAATGATTTGAGTTTCGGTTCTAACGGCAAACTACTACAGCGAAATTAAAAGAGAAGAAGAAGTCAAACGTAAAAATAAATTTATATAAAACAACGAAAAATCTCACATACCTATCCAATCCAGCAACGCTAAAATATATGTATCCGGCTAATAAAATATATATATAAACGTAATAATTTAAGCAATCCTACATTCGGATAAAAATCCGCTCAACGAGGACAAATATTTATTGTTCACAGCTTTAATCCTCTCCCGTGCCAGTATCCCTGCACATAGCAGGTTAGCCGAAAGTGGAATTCGTTTACCAGTTGCATTAAGCGTCAGTTAACGCTACCCATTAAACGAAAAAATAATAAAAGTAAAATATTTTGAAATAGTCTTTAGACTATTTCCGGTGGCAGCAACTACCGTATTAATTAGAAATCTAAATCAGTATTACATACACAATAATATCATTTCAATTTATCTCCCTTCAGATTAAACTCAAACTCAACAAAAAAAAAATTTTCAGTAAAATTTAAATTTAAAACTTGAACGATGTCAATAAGCTAATACGTAACAATTGCATTTGCAGTGCAAAATGGAGTTCAACGAGCGCTTAAACGTCGAAATATCCCCAACGGGAAGGAAATGACGGCTAGATTTCATCGAAATCAAGGAAATCTTCGCCATTTGTGAGCTATTTTGCTTGTTTCTACGCTTAAGCGGTAGTGCATTGCATTAGCAGTGTAAAATGGTGTTCAACGAGCCCTTAAACGTCGAAATATCCCCAACGGGAAGGAAATGACGGCTAGATTTCATCGAATTCGACGAAATATTCGCGATTTGGGAGCTATTTCGCTTGTTTCGACGCTGAAACGGTAGTGCATTACATTTGCACTGTAAAATGGGGTTCAACGAGCGCTTATACGTCGAAATGTCTCCAACGGGAAGGAAATGACGGCTAGATTTAACCTAATTCGACGAAATCTTCGCGATTTGTGAGCTATTTTGCTTGTTTCGACGCTGCAACGGTAGTGCATTACACTTGTAGTGTAATATGGAGTTCAATTAGCGCTTAAACGTAGAAATATCTCCAACGGGAAGGGAATGACGACTACTTTTCGTCAAAATCCACGAAATCATCGCGATTTGCGACCTGTTTCCCTTTTTTCCACGCTTAAACGTTAGTGCATTACACTTGCAAGTGTATAATGGAGTGAAATGAGCGCTCAAACGTCGAAATATCTTCAGCGGGAAGGAAATGACTGCTGGTTTTCGTCAAAATCTACGAAATCATCGCGATTTGCGACCTGTTTCCCTTTTTTCCACGCTTAAACGTTAGTGCATTACACTTGCAAGTGTATAATGGAGTGAAATGAGCGCTCAAACGTCGAAATATCTTCAGCGGGAAGGAAATGACGGCTAGATTTCATCGAAATCGACGAAGTCTTCGCGATTTGGGAGCTATTTTGCTTGTTTGGTCGCTTAAACGGTGGTACATTGCATGTGCAGTGTAAAATGGAGTTCAACGAGCGCTTAAACGTCGAAATATCGCCAACGGGAAGGAAACGACGGCTAGATTTCGTCAAAACAGACGAAATCTTCGCGATTTGCCAGTTATTTCAGACAAGCTCGATGCTGAAACGGTGCGCATTCGAGTTAGTTAGTAAAATGGAAACTAACAATTTGCGTTTAATCGTCGAAATTAACAGGAAGGAAATGACAAATCGACGAAATCATCGCGATTGGTGAGTCGTTGGGTTGCTTCGGCGTTGAATGGTAGTGTATTAAGACCTTTCTGCAGTGTAAAATGGAGTTCAACGAGCGTTTAAACGTTGAAATATCTTCACCGGGGGGGGGGGGAATGACAGTTAGCTTTCGTCATAATTCTCGAAATCGTCGCGATTTGCGAGCTGTTTTGAGACCGTCTCAGCGTCGCATCACACCAAACAGTTCGCAAATCTCGACGATTTCGTCAATTTTGTCGAAAACTAACTTTCATTTCCTTCCCATTGGAGATATTTCGACGTTTGACCGCTCGTTGAATTCCATTTTACACTGCAAATGCAATGCACTAGCGTGTAAGCGTCGAGACAAGCAAAATAGCTCGCAGAACGCGAAGATTTCGTCGATTTTGACGGAAACGAACTGTCATTTCCTTTCTGTTGGAGATATTTCGACGTTTAAGCGCACGTTGAACTCCATTTTACACTGCACATGTAATGCACTACCGTTCAAGCGTCGAAGCGAGCAAAATAGCTCGCAAATCGCGAAGATTTCGTTGATTTGGATGAAAACTAACTGTCATTTCCTTCCCGTTGGAGATATTTCGTCGTTTAAGCGCTCGTTGAACTCCATTTTACACTGCAAATGCAATGCACTACCGTTTAAGCGTCGAAGTAAGCAAAATAGCTCCCAAACCGCGAAGATTTCGTCGATTTTGTCGAAAACTAATTGTCATTTCCTTCCCATTGGAGATATTTCGATGTTTATGCGCTCGTTGTACTCCATTTTACACTGCAAATGTAATGCACTACCGTTTAAGCGTCGAATCAAGCGAAACTGGCAGCAAATCGCGATGATTCCGTCGATTTTGTCGAAAACTAACTGTCGTTTCCCTCCCGTTGGAGATATTTCGACGTTTAAGCGCTCGTTGAACTCAGTTTTACACAGCAAATGTAACGCACTACCGTTTCAGCGTCGAAACATGCAAAATAGCTTCCAAATCGCGAAGACTTCGTCGATTCCGATGAAATCTAGCCGTCATTTCCTTCCCGTTGGAGATATTTCGACGTTTAAGCGCTCGTTGGACTCAGTTTTACACAGCGAATGTAATGCACTACCGTTTAAGCGTCGAAACAAGCAAAATAGCTCGCAAATCGCGAAGATTTCGTCGATTTTGAAGAAAACTAGCCGTCATTTCCTTTCAGTTGGAGATATTTCGACGTTTAAGCGCTCGTTGAACTCCATTTTACACTGCAAATGTAATGCACTACCGTTTAAGCGTCGATACAAGCAAAACAGCTCCCAAGTCGCGATGATTTCTTCGATTGTGACGAAAACTGTCATTTCCTTCCCGTTGGAGATACTACGACGTTTGACAGCTCGTTGAACTCCATTTTACACTGCAAAAGCAATACACTACCGTTTAAGCGTCGAAACTAGCAAAATAGCACGCCAATTGCGAAGATTTCGTCGATTTTGACGAAATCTGGCCGTCATTTCCTTCCCGTTGTAGATCTTTCGACGTTTGAGCGCACATTGTTCTCCATTTTACACTGCAAATGCAATGCTCTACCGTTTCAGCGTCGAAACAAGCGAAATTGGTCGCAAATCGTGATGATTCCGTCGATATTGATGAAATCTAGCCGTCATTTCTTTCCCGTTGGAGATATTTCGACGTTTAAGCGCTCATTGAACTCCATTTTACACTGCAAATGTAATGCACTACCGTTTAAGCGACGAAACGAGCAAAACAGCTCCCAAATCGCGAAGATTTCTTCGATTGTGACGAAAACTAACTGTCATTTCCTTCCCGTTGGAGACATGTCGACGTTTGAGCTCACGTTGAACTCCATTTTACACTGCGAATGCAATGCACTACCGTTTAAGCGTCGAGACAAGCAAAATAGCACGCAAATCGCGAAGATTTCGTCGATTTTGAGGAAAACTAACTGCCATTTCCTTCCCGTTGGAGATATTTCGACGTTTGAGCGCTCGTTGAACTCTATTTTACACGGCAAATGTAATGGACTACCGACTAAGCGTCGAGACAAGCAAAATAGCTCCCAAATCGCGAAGATTTCTTCGATTGTGATGAAATCTAGCCGTCATTTCCTTCCCGTTGGAGACATTTCGACGTATAAGCGCTCGTTGAACACCATTTTACAGTGCAAATGTAATGCACTACCGTTTAAGCGTCGAAACAAGCAATATAGCTCGCAAATCGCGAAGATTTCGTCGATTTTGAGGAAAACTAACTGCCACTTCCTTCCCGTTGGAGATATTGCGACGCTTAAGCGCTCGTTTAACTCCATTTTACAATGCAAATGTAATGTTCTACCGTTTCAGCGTCGAAACAAGCAAAATAGCTCCCAAATCGCGAAGATTTTGACGGAAACTAACTGTCATTTCCTTCCCGTTGGAGATATGTCAACGTTTAAACGCTCGTTAAACTCCATTTCACACTGCAAATGCAATGCACTACCGATTAAGCGTCCAGACAAGCAAAATAGTTCGCAAATCGCGAAGATTTCGTCGATTTTGACGGAAACTAACTATCATTTCCTTCCCGTTGGTGACATTTGGACATTTAAGCGCTCATTTCACTCCATTTTACACTGCCAATGTAATGCTCTACCGTTTAAGCGTCGAAACAAGCAATATAGCTCGCAAATCGCGATGATTTCGTAGATTTTGACGAAAAGTAGCCGTCATTCCCTTCCCGTTGGTGATATTTTGACGTTTACGAGCTCGTTGAACTCCATTCTACACTGCAACAGTAATGCTCTACCGTTTACGCGTGGAACCAAGCCCAACAGCTCGCAAATCGTGATGATTCGTCGATTTTGACGAAAACTAGCCGTCATTTCCTTCCGTTGGAGACATTTCGACGTTTAAGCGCTCGTTGAACTCCATTTTCCACTGCGAATGCAATGCACTACCGTTTAAGCGTCGAAACAAGCAATATAGCTCGCAAATCGCGAAGATTTCGTCGATTTCGAAGAAATATAGCCGTCATTTCCTTCCCGTTGGAGATATTTCGACGTTTAAGCGCTCGTTGAACTCCATTTTACACTGCAAATTAAATGTTCTACCGTTTAAGAGTGGAACAAGAAAAATAGCGCGCAAATGGCTATAATTTCGTGGATTTTGACGAAAAGTAGCCGTCATTCCCTCCCCGCTTGAGATATTTCGATGTTTTAGCGCTCGTTTCATTCCATTTTACACTGCAAATGTAATGTTCTACCGTTTCAGCGTCGAAACAAGCAAAATAGCTCGCAAAACGCGAAGATTTTGTCGATTTCGATGAATTCTAGCCGTCATTTCCTTCCCGTTGGAGACACTTCGACGTTTAAGCGCTTGCTAAACTCCATTTATACTGTAAATGTTATGCACGACAGTTCAGCGTCGATACAAGCAAAATAGCTCGCAAATCGCGATGATTTCGTAGATTTTGACGAAAAGTAGCCGTCATTCCCTTCCCGTTGGAGATATTTTGACGTTTACGAGCTCGTTGAACTCCATTTTACACTGCAACAGTAATGCTCTACCGTTTACGCGTCGAACCAAGCCCAACAGCTCGCAAATCGTGATAATTCGTCGATTTTGACGAAAACTAGCCGTCATTTCCTTCCGTTGGAGACATTTCGACGTTTAAGCGCTCGTTGAACTCCATTTTCCACTGCAGATGTAATGTTCTACCGTTTCAGCGTCGAAACAAGCAAAATAGCTCGCAAATCGCGATGATTTCGTCGTTTCGACGGAAACTAACCGTCATTTCCTTCCCGTTGGAGACACTTCGACGTTTAAGCGCTTGCTAAACTCCATTTTACACTGTAAATGTTATGCACGACCGATTCAGCGTCGAAAGAAGCAAAATAGCTCGCAAATCGCGATGATTTCGTAGATTTTGACGAAAAGTAGCCGTCATTTCC
>NW_022884268.1:7500-20000 GCF_011952255.1 Bombus vosnesenskii | reverse complement strand
ACGAACGCGAAAGGAATTGGTTTTGGGTTGGGCTATTTTTTTTTCGAGCGAGCGGAGCGAGCGAGCAACGGGTAAGAGAGTATAGTTGCGTCGCAGGGACTTTGAAATATTCGCCACTGTTCGAAAGTTCGAGTCGAAATAACTCGAGAAAAAGCGTTATAACTTATCGAAATTATTAGTGAAATCGTTATCTTTCGACTAAATCTAGTCGAAAGTAGCGATTTCACTTTATTTTTTTAAAAAATTTCGTCTTCCGGACCAACATGACCGGGACGTTGGAACTTGGAATTTTTTTCGCCCCGTTACGAAAGTACCGAAAGTTCAACTCGAAATAACTCGCTAAAAAGCGTTATAAGGTATACAAATTTTGCGTGAAATCGTTATCTATCGACGAAATCTAGTCGAAAGTAACGATTTCACTTTATTTTTTTAAAAAATTTCCTCCTCCGGACCAACATGACCGGGACGTTGGAACTTAGAATTTTTTCGCACCGCTACGAAAGTACCGAAAGTTCAACTCGAAATAACTCGCTAAAAAGCGTTATAAGGTATACAAATTTTGCGTGAAATCGTTATCTTTCGACGAAATCTAGTCGAAAGTAACGATTTCACTTTATTTTTTTAAAAAATTTCATCCTCCGGACCAACATGACCGGGACGTTGGAACTTAGAATTTTTTCGCACCGCTACGAAAGTACCGAAAGTTCAACTCGAAATAACTCGCTAAAAAGCGTTATGAGGTATACAAATTTTGCGTGAAATCGTTATCTATCGACGAAATCTAGTCGAAAGTAGCGATTTCACTTTATTTTTTTAAAAAATTTCATCCTCCGGACCAACATGACCGGGACGTTGGAACTTAGAATTTTTTCGCACCGCTACGAAAGTACCGAAAGTTCAACTCGAAATAACTCGCTAAAAAGCGTTATAAGGTATACAAATCTTGCGTGAAATCGTTATCTATCGACGAAATCTAGTCGAAAGTAACGATTTCACTTTATTTTTTTAAAAAATTTCATCCTCCGGACCAACATGACCGGGACGTTGGAACTTAGAATTTTTTCGCCCCGTTACGAAAGTACCGAAAGTTCAACTCGAAATAACTCGCTAAAAAGCGTTATGAGGTATACAAATTTTGCGTGAAATCGTTATCTATCGACGAAATCTAGTCGAAAGTAACGATTTCACTTTATTTTTTTAAAAAATTTCCTCCTCCGGACCAGCATGACCGGGACGTTGGAACTTAGAATTTTTTCGCACCGCTACGAAAGTACCGAAAGTTCAACTCGAAATAACTCGCTAAAAAGTGTTACAACGTACGAATATTTTTGCATAAGTCGTTATAACTCGATGAAACACGTCGGGATTAAGCGTTTATATCGTCCGCGGACGGATATAAAAACGTTCGAACCGACACGACCGGTCGTTGGAACATAGAAAATTCCGAGCCGGTACGTTGGGACTTAGAAAAATTCCGGGCGCGAAAAAGTTTTTTCGAGTTTATTCGTTAAAAGCGTTACAAGGTATGAATTTTTTTGCATAAATCGACGTAACTCGACGAAATACGTCGGGATTAATGGTTTATTTCCGTCCGAGAACGATTTTTTAAAACGGACCTATGCGTCCGGTCGTTCGGACTTAGAAAATTTTCGGACCGAACACTCTTTTTCAGTTAATTCGTTAAAAAGCGTTACAACGTACGAATATTTTTACATAAATCGTTATAACTCGATGAAACACGTCGGGATTAAGCGTTTATATCGTCCGCGGACGGATATAAAAACGTTCGAACCGACACGACCGGTCGTTGGAACATAGAAAAATTCCGAGCCAGTACGTTGGGACTTAGAAAAATTCCGGGCGCGAAAAAGTTTTTTCGAGTTTATTCGTTAAAAAGCGTTACAAGGTATGAATTTTTTTGCATAAATCGACGTAACTCGACGAAATACGTCGGGATTAACGGTTTATTTCCGTCCGAGAACGATTTTTAAAAACGGACCTATGCGTCCGGTCGTTCGGACTTAGAAAATTTTCGGACCGAACACTCTTTTTCAGTTAATTCGTTAAAAAGCGTTACAACGTACGAATATTTTTACATAAATCGTTATAACTCGATGAAACACGTCGGGATTAAGCGTTTATATCGTCCGCGGACGGATATAAAAACGTTCGAACCGACACGACCGGTCGTTGGAACATAGAAAAATTCCGAGCCGGTACGTTGGGACTTAGAAAAATTCCGGGCGCGAAAAAGTTTTTTCGAGTTTATTCGTTAAAAGCGTTACAAGGTATGAATTTTTTTGCATAAATCGACGTAACTCGACGAAATACGTCGGGATTAATGGTTTATTTCCGTCCGAGAACGATTTTTAAAAACGGACCTATGCGTCCGGTCGTTCGGACTTAGAGAATTTTCGGACCGAACACTCTTTTTCAGTTAATTCGTTAAAAAGCGTTACAACGTACGAATATTTTTGCATAAATCGTTATAACTCGATGAAACACGTCGGGATTAAGCGTTTATATCGTCCGCGGACGGATATAAAAACGTTCGAACCGACACGACCGGTCGTTGGAACATAGAAAAATTCCGAGCCGGGACGTTGGGACTTAGAAAAATTCCGGGCGCGAAAAAGTTTTTTCGAGTTTATTCGTTAAAAAGCGTTACAAGGTATGAATTTTTTTGCATAAATCGACGTAACTCGACGAAATACGTCGGGATTAATGGTTTATTTCCGTCCGAGAACGATTTTTTAAAACGGACCTATGCGTCCGGTCGTTCGGACTTAGAAAATTTTCGGACCGAACACTCTTTTTCAGTTAATTCGTTAAAAAGCGTTACAACGTACGAATATTTTTGCATAAATCGTTATAACTCGATGAAACACGTCGGGATTAAGCGTTTCTATCGTCCGCGGACGGATATAAAAACGTTCGAACCGACACGACCGGTCGTTGGAACATAGAAAAATTCCGAGCCGGTACGTTGGGACTTAGAAAAATTCCGGGCGCGAAAAAGTTTTTCCGAGTTTATTCGTTAAAAAGCGTTACAAGGTATGAATTTTTTTGCATAAATCGACGTAACTCGACGAAATACGTCGGGATTAATGGTTTATTTCCGTCCGAGAACGATTTTTAAAAACGGACCTATGCGTCCGGTCGTTCGGACTTCGAAAATTTTCGGACCGAACACTCTTTTTCAGTTAATTCGTTAAAAAGCGTTACAACGTACGAATATTTTTGCATAAATCGTTATAACTCGGTGAAACACGTCGGGATTAAGCGTTTATATCGTCCGCGGACGGATATAAAAACGTTCGAACCGACACGACCGGTCGTTGGAACATAGAAAAATTCCGAGCCGGTACGTTGGGACTTAGAAAAATTCCGGGCGCGAAAAAGTTTTTTCGAGTTTATTCGTTCAAAAGCGTTACAAGGTATGAATTTTTTTGCATAAATCGACGTAACTCGACGAAATACGTCGGGATTAATGGTTTATTTCCGTCCGAGAACGATTTTTAAAAACGGACCTATGCGTCCGGTCGTTCGGACTTAGAAAATTTTCGGACCGAACACTCTTTTCCAGTTAATTCGTTAAAAAGCGTTACAACGTACGAATATTTTTACATAAATCGTTATAACGCGATGAAACACGTCGGGATTAAGCGTTTATATCGTCCGCGGACGGATATAAAAACGTTCGAACCGACACGACCGGTCGTTGGAACATAGAAAAATTCCGTGCCGGTACGTTGGGACTTAGAAAAATTCCGGGCGCGAAAAAGTTTTTTCGAGTTTATTCGTTAAAAAGCGTTACAAGGTATAAATTTTTTTACAGGAATCGTTCTATCTCTATTAAATACGTCGGGATTAAACATTTTTATCGATTTTTTCAAAAAATTAGCGTTCGTCGGACTGACACGACTGGGATATTTTTCCAATTTTTTCGTTAATTAACGTTACAAGGTATATATTTTTTGCATATTTCTACTTATTTTAACGTATTGTAATTGATTATAAACTTGTTTTTTGTCCGTATTCGATATAAGAGTATGTTTACTGATGGAATTTTTCGGTGAAAAAAAAAATTAATTTTTTGGTAAAACTGCATTTCTATTATGTTAATAAAACGTCTGGTAATGTATTTCGATGGTTGGATATTGGCTTTGTATAGTAGTGATCGAGCGTTCGCGAGACTAAGTTCCAGCGTCCCTTCCGAACGGTACGTGGCTACGGAGGTTTTGCACCGTAAGCGCGCGGCCGCTAGCCCGGCCGGCGCCGGCCTTCCGGCTGGCGCTTTCGTATCTATAAGAGAGACGTCGAGCCGGACGGTTCGGTCGGAACAGCGTTGAGCGCGTGGCTATTCTACGGCCTCGGTTGAGGATTCAGTCACCGCTCCTCGAGTCTTAGTGTATTTTACGCTATTTCTCGACTGTTCCTCCGTTCTCGTTCTGGTTTTTTCTCTACACTGCTGCGCCGCGGGTCGCTGTCCTGGACGTAATGACCAAATATCGTGGCAAGGTTCCCCTGAGGCGGGAAGCTGGTGACCTGTGTGTACGTATTCTAACAAAAGTTGTTAGATGCGTGTGTGCTTGTACTAACTGAGCATCGATTCATTCAAAAAGAGTATAACCGTCTGCTTTCTATAAAAACTGCTGCTTTCGCAGAAGTATTCGATGAGGCGGTAGGAGCGTACTATCTTTGCGTAGTATGTTTTCTACCGAAAATGTTCTACCGATTGGGAAGAATATTCTTACGGTATGTCCAGCGTGACGCACTGGGATACGCGCTTGTTCGTTCAGCGTGAGGTGTATACGTGCTTTACCGCTAAGATATTCTAACTGAGATATGTCTTTTTACACGAAGACAGCATTATTAAAGGAGTGTTCCTTTAGAAGTATGATCTTAAACATTCTATATAAGACTATGAGAGAGAGAGAGAGAGAGAGAGAGGAGGTGGAGTTGAGAATTACAAAGTGGCTGCGAGCGGCGTTCGAGGATTATTACTGAAATATGGGTGTATCTCGAACGTCGCTAGGAGATATATTGTATAATATATCTATCTTAAGAACGAAAAGTCTCGTCGTACGGTGCTTACGTCCCACCTACGACACTAAGAGAGCTTAAACGAAATTTATAAGAATTGTTATACGAATAAGATCCCTGGTTGATCCTGCCAGTAGTCATATGCTTGTCTCAAAGATTAAGCCATGCATGTCTCAGTACATGCCGCATTAAGGTGAAACCGCGAATGGCTCATTAAATCAGTTATGGTTTCTTAGATCATACCTACATTTACTTGGATAACTGTGGTAATTCTAGAGCTAATACATGCAAACAGATTCCGACCAGAGATGGTAGGAATGCTTTTATTAGATCAAAACCAATCGGTGGCGGATGGCTCGTCTGTCCGTCCATCATTTGTTTTGGTGACTCTGAATAACTTTGTGCTGATCGCATGGTCATCTAGCACCGGCGACGCATCTTTCAAATGTCTGCCTTATCAACTGTCGATGGTAGGTTCTGCGCCTACCATGGTTGTAACGGGTAACGGGGAATCAGGGTTCGATTCCGGAGAGGGAGCCTGAGAAACAGCTACCACATCCAAGAAAGGCAGCAGGCGCGCAAATTACCCACTCCCGGCACGGGGAGGTAGTGACGAAAAATAACGATACGGGACTCATCCGAGGCCCCGTAATCGGAATGAGTACACTTTAAATCCTTTAACGAGGACCAATTGGAGGGCAAGTCTGGTGCCAGCAGCCGCGGTACTTCCAGCTCCAATAGCGTATATTAAAGTTGTTGCGGTTAAAAAGCTCGTAGTTGAATCTGTGTGTCACAGTGTCGGTTCACCGCTCGCGGTGTTTAACTGGCATTATGTGGTACGTCCTATCGGTGGGCTTAGCTCCGCGCGGGCGGTCCAACTAATATCCCATCGCGGTGCTCTTCACTGAGTGTCGAGGTGGGCCGATACGTTTACTTTGAACAAATTAGAGTGCTTAAAGCAGGCTACCTTCGCCTGAATACTGTGTGCATGGAATAATGGAATAGGACCTCGGTTCTATTTTGTTGGTTTGCGGAGCCCCGAGGTAATGATTAATAGGGACAGATGGGGGCATTCGTATTGCGACGTTAGAGGTGAAATTCTTGGATCGTCGCAAGACGGACAGAAGCGAAAGCATTTGCCAAAAATGTTTTCATTAATCAAGAACGAAAGTTAGAGGTTCGAAGGCGATCAGATACCGCCCTAGTTCTAACCATAAACGATGCCAGCCAGTGATCCGCCGAAGTTCCTCCGATGACTCGGCGGGCAGCTTCCGGGAAACCAAAGCTTTTGGGTTCCGGGGGAAGTATGGTTGCAAAGCTGAAACTTAAAGGAATTGACGGAAGGGCACCACCAGGAGTGGAGCCTGCGGCTTAATCTGACTCAACACGGGAAACCTCACCAGGCCCGGACACCGGAAGGATTGACAGATTGATAGCTCTTTCTTGATTCGGTGGGTGGTGGTGCATGGCCGTTCTTAGTTGGTGGAGCGATTTGTCTGGTTAATTCCGATAACGAACGAGACTCTAGCCTGCTAAATAGACGTAACTTATGGTATCTCGAAGGCCCCCGGCTTCGGTCGGTGGGTTTTTACTCCCAACGTACAAACAAATCTTCTTAGAGGAACAGGCGGCTTCTAGCCGCACGAGATTGAGCAATAACAGGTCTGTGATGCCCTTAGATGTTCTGGGCCGCACGCGCGCTACACGGAAGGAATCAGCGTGTTTTCCCTGGCCGAAAGGCCCGGGTAACCCGCTGAACCTCCTTCGTGCTAGGGATTGGGGCTTGCAATTATTCCCCATGAACGAGGAATTCCCAGTAAGCGCGAGTCATAAGCTCGCGTTGATTACGTCCCTGCCCTTTGTACACACCGCCCGTCGCTACTACCGATTGAATGATTTGGTGAGGTCTTCGGACTGGTGCGCGGCCAATGTGATAAGCATTGCCGATGTTACCGGGAAGATGACCAAACTTGATCATTTAGAGGAAGTAAAAGTCGTAACAAGGTTTCCGTAGGTGAACCTGCGGAAGGATCATTAACGATACGATACCAAAAGAATTTGACTTGAACACATATAAAAAAACTATGAAATATATATCAATGGTCGGTAAGGAGCTGTACTCCTCCTGTCTCGACGAAAGTATATACGACGTATTAACAAGCTATATACTTTAACAAACGAAAACGCCAGGGAGCTTGGCAACCTCCGTTGGCACGAATAGAAATATTCTTAAGGAGGAGACGACCCTCCAGCTACGGAATTATACGAAGAGAAGGTGGCACTCTCTCTCGATCAGCGGGATGAAGAGATATATATATATATATATACAAGTATAAAAACGAAATGCGAATGAAACTTATTCGAGGCGCCTGCGTGAGGTCGTAAACAGAAAGACCCGCCGTCTCCGAATAAAACATATATATGAAATTCTAATAAAAGGGAACTCTAGCGTCGAAAGAGCCAACAAAAGTTAAGGCTCGATATCAAACGAAAAAATTACGATGGAAACCAGGTGTAAAGAGAAATGCAGTCGTGGCGCCTGCGAGAGGCCGTACACAGAAAGACCCGCCGTCACGATCTCGTATTTCGTATTTGCATCGTGGAAACCGTACAAACGAAATATAAAAGTCCATGCAAACTAATAAGAAAATCTCTAAAGTGCCTCGTGTCGGGGAGATCATGCTCGCCTATTCTCTTCTATGTTTCGTGGTCTGTGTTGCGTTTGTTCTCCTCCTAGCAACGGGACATATCGAAGACTCCTCTTTGGGATCGAACGAAGCGTCTAGAACGAGTCGACGAGAGCGAAAGAACTTGTAGCGAGTCGCGCAGAGCGAAAGGATACCGATATACATCTTCGAAGGTTCTCTTCGAAGATCCATGGATACCTTCTGCGTCGACTTCTCTCGTCTCTTTCCTCGAAACTCTCGTCGTTCTCGAAACGTGCTTCCTACCCAAAGGGCGTGTGCTCTTCGTATGTCGTTTCGTTCGAAATAACGAAACCACGTGTAACATACTCGTGGATCGGGTAACCTAGAACGAAGACGCATCGCGTGGATGTTGGCCCGCTATGCGACGATGACCGATGATGATGATGATGATGTCGGTGTCGACGACGGCGATGAAGACGATGTGTAGCAACGATTCGTAACTAGTCTAGCCGAAGCTCGTTCAGAGGGGAACGCCGCCGGCTTCGAAGCCTCGATGTCGTGAGTCGGACACCCGTGCCGTCGCTAGAGTTTTTCAAACTCTGCTTCTGGATATTGGGACGAAAGACCGCTCGAGGACGACGACAGCCGTGCGTGCGTACCCCATCGAATTTTTTTTACACCACCTGAACGAGACTAAGGTTTCGTCTAGTCGATCGTCTACCGTCGCATAATGTATATTATATACCGTTCAGAGGGGACCGGCTGTCTATCCTCGTTGTCGTGGGTCGGACACCCGTGCCGTCGCTAGAGTTTTTCAAACTCTGCTTCTGGATATCGGGACGAAAGACCGCGCGAGGACGACGGATGCGAGTCCCATCGAATTTTTGATTTACACACTACCTGACCGAGACTTAAAGTTTCATATTATATACCGTTCAGAGGGGACCGGCTGTCTATCCTCGTTGTCGTGAGTCGGACACCCGTGCCGTCGCTAGAGTTTTTCAAACTCTGCTTCTGGATATCGGGACGAAAGACCGCGCGAGGACGACGGATGCGAGTCCCATCGAATTTTTGATTTACACCCTACCTGAACGAGACTTAAAGTTTCATATTATATACCGTTCAGAGGGGACCGGCTGTCTATCCTCGTTGTCGTGAGTCGGACACCCGTGCCGTCGCTAGAGTTTTTCAAACTCTGCTTCTGGATATCGGGACGAAAGACCGCGCGAGGACGACGGATGCGAGTCCCATCGAATTTTTGATTTACACACTACCTGAACGAGACTTAAAGTTTCATATAATATACTACCGTTCAGAGGGGACCGGCTGTCTTTCCTCGTTGTCGTGAGTCGGACACCCGTGCCGTCGCTAGAGGTTTTCAAACTCTGCTTCTGGATATCGGGACGAAAGACCGCGCGAGGACGACGGATGCGCGTCCCATCGAATTTTTGATTTACGCACTACCTGAACGAGACTTAAAGTTTCATATAATATACTACCGTTCAGAGGGGACCGGCTGTCTTTCCTCGTTGTCGTGAGTCGGACACCCGTGCCGTCGCTAGAGTTGTTCAAACTCTGCTTCTGGATATCGGGACGAAAGACCGCGCGAGGACGACGGATGCGAGTCCCATCGAATTTTTTATTTACACACTACCTGAACGAGACTTAAAGTTTCATCCAGTTTGTCGTCTATCATCGCATATATAATATACCGTTCAGGGGGGACCGGCTGTCTATCCTCGTTGTCGTGAGTCGGACACCCGTGCCGTCGCTAGAGTTTTTCAAACTCTGCTTCTGGATGTTGGGACGAAAGACCGCGCGAGGACGATGGATGCGAGTCCCATCGAATTTTTGATTTACAAGACACACACTACCTGAACGAGACTAAAGTTTCATCGAGTTTATCGTCGCATAACCCGTTCGGAGGGGACCGGCTGTCTATCCTCGTTGTCGTGAGTCGGACGCCCGTGCCGTCGCTAGAGTTTTTCAAACTCTGCTTCTGGATATTGGGACGAAAGACCGCGCGAGGACGATGGCTGAGAGTCCCATCGAATTTTTGTTTTTTTTTTTAAAAAAAAACACCACCCGAACGGAGATGTGTTCTATCTTTCGTCGATTTTTCATGCTTTCAGTCGTCGCGTGGTCGCCATCCGTTCGGAGGGGATCGCCGGCTTCGAAACCTCGATGTCGTGAGTCGGACACCCGTGCCGTCGCTAGAGTTTTTCAAACCCTGCTTCTGGATATTGGGACGAAAGACCGCTCGAGGCGGACGGCCGCGCGAATCCCATCGAATCTTTACTATCACCCGAACGATGGAGAGATGCACGCGCGCTGTTTCTTGAATAATTGGACGAGAGAGTAGAATCAAACACATATATAACATGGGCTGGCCACCGTGCTTACTCGTTCGCGAGATCGTGTGCTGTACAGAGGATTCAGAATCGGGTGTATATATCCCCGTCGTTTCCTGACGAACGGAGCTTCGATCTCGATGGCTGTTATATATCATAATGTACTTTACGCCCGGCCGGCGAACGCGCGTATCTTCGCGCGTTCGTCGGTTTCTTTTTTTTTCGAACGTTTTGTGTCGTCAATTCTATGGCGACTTCTGCGCGTTCGATTCCCGTTGGTCGAACGTGACGGAACTCGGCTTCGATAGAACCGAGAAGAGTACAGTTGAGTACTGAACTGTTGTAAATTTATAAAAGATTACCCTGAACGGTGGATCACTTGGCTCGTGGGTCGATGAAGAACGCAGCTAATTGCGCGTCAACGTGTGAACTGCAGGACACATGAACATCGACATTTCGAACGCACATTGCGGTCCACGGATACAATTCCTGGACCACGCCTGGCTGGGGGTTGCTCACGTAAACCTAAGACTGCTTGCGTTGCGTATCGTCACTCTCCGTATCTGTCTCTCTCTGTCCCTTCTTGCCTTAACAACCCGCCGTCGTTCTTCTTTATATAAGAGAACGTTTCAGAGTCGGACGAAGGTACAAGAACGAGGATACGAATAAGGGCGGACGGAGAGAACATACGCGACGTACGAGCGATTGTTGGACGCTCGTCGGCGTTCGTCGCGGTCGTGCAGAGACCGTGCAAGTCGTACGCATGCTCGATATATAATCTATCGTGTTCACGGGAGACTACGAAACTCTACCTCTGTCTCTCTCTGTCCCTTCTTGCCTTGACGACCCGCCGTCGTTCTTCTTAAAAATTATAAGAGAACGTTTCAGAGTCGGACGAAGGTATACGAAGGGATACGAATAAGAGCGGAGAGAACCGTCACGGACCTGCGTGAGCGCTCGCGGCGTCGTGAGTCGTCCTTACGAGGGCGACCGCCCGCTTATGCACCGCTTCGTGTATCGGTTATCGAACGTATATACTCGTAGTGTTCTCCTCGTGACCGATTTTTTTTCATATCAGGCGATATATGCTACGTTTGCCGGTGTTCGACGCACGAAGGTCCGCGCCCCCGACGTCGTCTTAAACGAATATTATATTTGGCGAGACTGAGAGAGAGAAAGCAAATATGGGAACTCGGTCGAGAGAGGAGAGAAGAGAGAACCAAAAACCTAAACTCGATGGCGTGCGAAACTTTGCCATAATCTACCGTCTTTTCTTAAGACTCTCGTACAGCCCCAGGGATCGAATGCCCACTCCGTCTCTTCGCGAAAGCGACGGACAACAACGAGGACCGTCGCATCGATGGGTCGTCGTTGCGTTTTACACGCTCTGTGCTTTTTTACAAGCCCCGAAAGTATCAGCCGTAGATCCGGGAACGCACACGCGAGATTTCTTCGAACGCTCTGACGACTTAGGGAGGTATGATCCCCAGCGTAGCGCGGAGATCGGAGAGTACACGTACTCGTATCGGGACGAATTTTCCCCGTCGTCGTGTATCTCTCTGCCCGCGCGCCTGGCTCCCCAAAAGCCACGTTCGTCGGAAATCTTACATATTATATATGTAATGCGTGTGCGAACTAGCGTGTGTCTAAGATCGGCTATACACGGGTGCCGCTGTACTACAAGCTCGAGGTGTTTTCCGCAGCGTTTCTGTACCCGAGGAAGATGCGCATGTGAGTCCGTTACGAAGTTGTTCGTACGGTCGTCGTCGGAGAGATCGTAGACGGGGAAGAAGACGATCCCCTTTGGCGAGGCTCGAGAAGAAAACTTTGAGAGAGACGAGGTATACACGCGCGTACGACTATGTCGTGCGCGCGTGTGATTTTTTTTTTATGGCAATTCGGCGCTTCGAGAATAGAGAAAAGAGAGTGTTGGTCATCCCATGCCCCTTCGTCGTCTATCGCTGGACCGCGCATCCTAACGTCGCGCCGGTCGTCCAGTCCCCGAACACACACACACCCGACGGTACGTCTCGCTCGCTTTTTCACTTGCGTGAGTTCCCATACCGGGAACCGCTGGAATCGTCGAGAGAAGAGAAACGGCTGTAGGAGAAAAAGAGGACGGACGTTAAAAACCGGACGATCGTTACACGGATGTCTTGCGTGAGTCTTAGCTCGAACATGATACGACGAACGAAGTTTGGCACTTTGGCGAGATGCATAAAACGCTCGTACATACACATATTGTATATCGAATAGAGAGTGAGTGTTCTCCTTCTATTCGAATTTTTTTTCTCTTTGAGGCGATTTTCGCACAGAGAAATACACACCTTACCTTCTCTCGCACCGAATCTTTCCGAGCTTTCGTTTTTTCTGCGGGTCTACGCAAAACACGACACGAACGAATTTTCGTTTCGCGTCGTGACGTTGAAGCGACCTCAGAGTAGGCGAGATCACC
>NW_022884268.1:0-2500 GCF_011952255.1 Bombus vosnesenskii | reverse complement strand
CTCCTGCGGTTAAAAAAGATAATTTCGCTACGTACGGCCGCGATGGTCGTGCGTAGCGATTTTTTTTTCCTTTAAATCGAACAACGAGACGCACGAATAGAAAGCGATACGCCGCTGGGACTTTGTCTCGTGCGAGTAAAAAGCAATACGCCGCGGGACTTAGTCGCGTACAAACAGAAAGCAATACGCCGCTGGACTTAGTCGCGTGCGAGCAAAAAGCAATACGCCGCTGGACTTAGTCGCGTGCGAGCATAAAGCAATACGCCGCTGGACTTAGTCGCGCACAAACAAAAAGCAATACGCCGCTGGACTTAGTCGCGTGCGAGTAAAAAGCAATACGCCGCTGGACTTTGTCTCCTGCGGTTAAAAAAGATAATTTCGCTACGTACGGCCGCGATGGTCGTGCGTAGCGATTTTTTTTTCCTTTAAATCGAACAACGAGACGCACGAATAGAAAGCGATACGCCGCTGCAACTTTGTCGCGTGCCAGTAAAAAGCAATACGCCGCGGGCACTTAGCCGCTCGTGCTACCGCTGCGCGCGCACCTCCGAATCAGCGGGTATGCGCCGGAGTAGATGACACTCTCTTAAGGTACGCCGTTCTGCGCAGCTCGTCTTGCGCGCGCGCGCGCGCGCTTTTTCAAATATTTTTAAACGTTTTTTCGCCTTTTTTCCCGTTTTTTACCGTTTTTTCCCGTTTTTCCCGTTTTTCCCGTTTTTCACGTTTTTCCCCGTTTCACGAGAGAGACGAAAACGAGGAAAATCATCGCGACAAATGCTCGCTCGCTGCGCTCGCTCGGACGAATATAGCCCACCCCAAAACCGATCCCAAACGTTCGAACGAAGATTTCGATGAAATCGAAGAACGAACGCGAAAGGAATTGGTTTTGGGTTGGGCTATTTTTTTTTTTCGAGCGAGCGGAGCGAGCGAGCAACGGGTAAGAGAGTATAGTTGCGTCGCAGGGACTTTGAAATATTCGCCACTGTTCGAAAGTTCGAGTCGAAATAACTCGAGAAAAAGCGTTATAACTTATCGAAATTATTAGTGAAATCGTTATCTTTCGACTAAATCTAGTCGAAAGTAGCGATTTCACTTTATTTTTTTAAAAAATTTCCTCCTCCGGACCAACATGACCGGGACGTTGGAACTTAGAATTTTTTCGCACCGTTACGAAAGTACCGAAAGTTCAACTCGAAATAACTCGCTAAAAAGCGTTATGAGGTATACAAATTTTGCGTGAAATCGTTATCTATCGACGAAATCTAGTCGAAAGTAACGATTTCACTTTATTTTTTTAAAAAATTTCATCCTCCGGACCAACATGACCGGGACGTTGGAACTTAGAATTTTTTCGCACCGCTACGAAAGTACCGAAAGTTCAACTCGAAATAACTCGCTAAAAAGCGTTATAAGGTATACAAATTTTGCGTGAAATCGTTATCTTTCGACGAAATCTAGTCGAAAGTAACGATTTCACTTTATTTTTTTAAAAAATTTCATCCTCCGGACCAACATGACCGGGACGTTGGAACTTAGAATTTTTTCGCACCGCTACGAAAGTACCGAAAGTTCAACACGAAATAACTCGCTAAAAAGCGTTATGAGGTATACAAATTTTGCGTGAAATCGTTATGTATCGACGAAATCTAGTCGAAAGTAGCGATTTCACTTTATTTTTCTAAAAAATTTCCTCCTCCGGACCAACATGACCGGGACGTTGGAACTTAGAATTTTTTCGCACCGCTACGAAAGTACCGAAAGTTCAACTCGAAATAACTCGCTAAAAAGCGTTATGAGGTATACAAATTTTGCGTGAAATCGTTATCTTTCGACGAAATCTAGTCGAAAGTAACGATTTCACTTTATTTTTTTAAAAAATTTCATCCTCCGGACCAACATGACCGGGACGTTGGAACTTAGAATTTTTTCGCACCGCTACGAAAGTACCGAAAGTTCAACTCGAAATAACTCGCTAAAAAGCGTTATGAGGTATACAAATTTTGCGTGAAATCGTTATCTATCGACGAAATCTAGTCGAAAGTAACGATTTCACTTTATTTTTTTAAAAAATTTCATCCTCCGGACCAACATGACCGGGACGTTGGAACTTAGAATTTTTTCGCCCCGTTACGAAAGTACCGAAAGTTCAACTCGAAATAACTCGCTAAAAAGTGTTACAACGTAAGAATATTTTTACATAAATCGTTATAACTCGATGAAACACGTCGGGATTAAGCGTTTATATCGTCCGCGGACGGATATAAAAACGTTCGAACCGACACGACCGGTCGTTGGAACATAGAAAAATTCCGAGCCGGTACGTTGGGACTTAGAAAAATTCCGGGCGCGAAAAGTTTTTTCGAGTTTATTCGTTAAAAAGCGTTACAAGGTATGAATTTTTTTGCATAAATCGACGTAACTCGACGAAATACGTCGGGATTAACGGTTTATTTCCGTCCGAGAACGATTTTTAAAAACGGACCTATGCGTCCGGTCGTTC
>NW_022884267.1:27500-33479 GCF_011952255.1 Bombus vosnesenskii | reverse complement strand
GGGATCTCGCCGAACGTACGACCGCGGCGCTCTAACGGTCGATCATGGGTACTCCAAGTTCGACGTCGAGACTCGGAATCGTCTGTAGACGACTTAGGTACCTGGCGGGGTGTTGTACTCGGTAGAGCAGGTACCACGCTGCGATCTGTTGAGACTCAGCCCTACGCTTGGGGATTCGTCTTGTCGGTTAGACGAGACCCCACACAGTTACGTTTTTCGTTACGTTACCGTGCAGCAGCAGCCACGTACGGCCGTCGATGCGCACGACGGTCCGTACGCGGAGGCAGCGACGATGCTGCGTGTACGTCCGTCGATGCGCACGACGGTCGTACGCGCGGCACGGCAGGGTACGTACGAAAAAGAAAGAAAAAAAAGTTATTCGCTACGTACGGCCATCGATGCGCACGATGGTCGTACGTAGCGAATTCTTTTTTTCTTTAAAGTCAAACAGCGATATACAAGCCGCTACGGGACTTTGTCTCGTGCGGTTAAAAAAGGAATTTTTCGCTACGTACGGCCGATGGTCGTGCGTAGCGATTTTTTTTTCCTTTAAGTCGAACAACGCCGCGTACTACAACAAACAGAAAACAATACGCCGCTGGGACTTTGTCTCGTGCGAGCATAAAGCGATACGCCGCTGGGACTTTGTCTCGTGCGAGCATAAAGCGATACGCCGTTGGGACTTAGTCGCGTGCGAGTAAAAAGCAATACGCCGCTGGACTTAGTCGCGTACACACAGAAAGCAATACGCCGCTGGACTTAGTCGCGTGCGAGCAAAAAGCAATACGCCGCTGGGACTTTGTCTCCTGCGGTTAAAAAAAATAATTTCGCTACCTACGGCCGATGGTCGTGCGTAGCGATTTTTTTTTCCTTTAAATCGAACAACGAGACGCACGAATAGAAAGCGATACGCCGCTGGGACTTTGTCTCGTGCGAGTAAAAAGCAATACGCCGCTGGACTTGGTCGCGTACAAACAGAAAGCAATACGCCGCTGGGACTTTGTCTCGTGCGAGCAAAAAGCAATACGCCGCTGGACTTAGTCGCGTGCGCGCATAAAGCAATACGCCGCTGGACTTAGTCGCGTACAAACAGAAAGCAATACGCCGCTGGACTTAGTCGCGTACAAACTGAAAGCAATACGCCGCTGGGCCTTTGTCTCCTGCGGTTTGAAAAAGATAATTTCGCTACGTACGGCCGATGGTCGTGCGTAGCGATTTTTTTTTCCTTTAAATCGAACAACGAGACGCACGAATAGAAAGCGATACGCCGCTGGGACTTTGTCTCGTGCGAGTAAAAAGCAATACGCCGCTGGACTTAGTCGCGTACAAACAGAAAGCAATACGCCGCTGGACTTAGTCGCGTGCGAGCAAAAAGCAATACGCCGCTGGACTTAGTCGCGTGCGAGCATAAAGCAATACGCCGCTGGACTTAGTCGCGCACAAACAAAAAGCAATACGCCGCTGGACTTAGTCGCGTGCGAGTAAAAAGCAATACGCCGCTGGACTTTGTCTCCTGCGGTTAAAAAAGATAATTTCGCTACGTACGGCCGCGATGGTCGTGCGTAGCGATTTTTTTTTCCTTTAAATCGAACAACGAGACGCACGAATAGAAAGCGATACGCCGCTGCAACTTTGTCGCGTGCCAGTAAAAAGCAATACGCCGCTGGCACTTAGCCGCTCGTGCTACCGCTGCGCGCGCACCTCCGAATCAGCGGGTATGCGCCGGAGTAGATGACACTCTCTTAAGGTACGCCGTTCTGCGCAGCTCGTCTTGCGCGCGCGCGCGCGCGCTTTTTCAAATATTTTTAAACGTTTTTTCGCCTTTTTTCCCGTTTTTTACCGTTTTTTCCCGTTTTTCCCGTTTTTCCCGTTTTTCACGTTTTTTCCCGTTTCACGAGAGAGACGAAAACGAGGAAAATCATCGCGGCAAATGCTCGCTCGCTGCGCTCGCTCGGACGAATATAGCCCAACCCAAAACCGATCCCAAACGTTCGAACGAAGATTTCGATGAAATCGAAGAACGAACGCGAAAGGAATTGGTTTTGGGTTGGGCTATTTTTTTTTTTCGAGCGAGCGGAGCGAGCGAGCAACGGGTAAGAGAGTATAGTTGCGTCGCAGGGACTTTGAAATATTCGCCACTGTTCGAAAGTTCGAGTCGAAATAACTCGAGAAAAAGCGTTATAACTTATCGAAATTATTAGTGAAATCGTTATCTTTCGACTAAATCTAGTCGAAAGTAGCGATTTCACTTTATTTTTTTAAAAAATTTCGTCTTCCGGACCAACATGACCGGGACGTTGGAACTTGGAATTTTTTTCGCCCCGTTACGAAAGTACCGAAAGTTCAACTCGAAATAACTCGCTAAAAAGCGTTATAAGGTATACAAATTTTGCGTGAAATCGTTATCTTTCGACGAAATCTAGTCGAAAGTAGCGATTTCACTTTATTTTTTTAAAAAATTTCATCCTCCGGACCAACATGACCGGGACGTTGGAACTTAGAATTTTTTCGCACCGCTACGAAAGTACCGAAAGTTCAACTCGAAATAACTCGCTAAAAAGCGTTATGAGGTATACAAATTTTGCGTGAAATCGTTATCTATCGACGAAATCTAGTCGAAAGTAACGATTTCACTTTATTTTTTTAAAAAATTTCATCCTCCGGACCAACATGACCGGGACGTTGGAACTTAGAATTTTTTCGCACCGCTACGAAAGTACCGAAAGTTCAACTCGAAATAACTCGCTAAAAAGCGTTATGAGGTATACAAATTTTGCGTGAAATCGTTATCTATCGACGAAATCTAGTCGAAAGTAGCGATTTCACTTTATTTTTTTAAAAAATTTCATCCTCCGGACCAACATGACCGGGACGTTGGAACTTAGAATTTTTTCGCCCGTTACGAAAGTACCGAAAGTTCAACTCGAAATAACTCGCTAAAAAGCGTTATAAGGTATACAAATTTTGCGTGAAATCGTTATGTATCGACGAAATCTAGTCGAAAGTAGCGATTTCACTTTATTTTTTTAAAAAATTTCATCCTCCGGACCAACATGACCGGGACGTTGGAACTTAGAATTTTTTCGCACCGCTACGAAAGTACCGAAAGTTCAACTCGAAATAACTCGCTAAAAAGCGTTATGAGGTATACAAATTTTGCGTGAAATCGTTATCTATCGACGAAATCTAGTCGAAAGTAACGATTTCACTTTATTTTTTTAAAAAATTTCATCCTCCGGACCAACATGACCGGGACGTTGGAACTTAGAATTTTTTCGCACCGCTACGAAAGTACCGAAAGTTCAACTCGAAATAACTCGCTAAAAAGTGTTACAACGTACGAATATTTTTGCATAAATCGTTATAACTCGATGAAACACGTCGGGATTAAGCGTTTATATCGTCCGCGGACGGATATAAAAACGTTCGAACCGACACGACCGGTCGTTGGAACATAGAAAAATTCCGAGCCGGTACGTTGGGACTTAGAAAAATTCCGGGCGCGAAAAAGTTTTTTCGAGTTTATTCGTTAAAAAGCGTTACAAGGTATGAATTTTTTTGCATAAATCGACGTAACTCGACGAAATACGTCGGGATTAATGGTTTATTTCCGTCCGAGAACGATTTTTAAAAACGGACCTATGCGTCCGGTCGTTCGGACTTAGAAAATTTTCGGACCGAACACTCTTTTTCAGTTAATTCGTTAAAAAGCGTTACAACGTACGAATATTTTTACATAAATCGTTATAACTCGATGAAACACGTCGGGATTAAGCGTTTATATCGTCCGCGGACGGATATAAAAACGTTCGAACCGACACGACCGGTCGTTGGAACATAGAAAAATTCCGAGCCGGTACGTTGGGACTTAGAAAAATTCCGGGCGCGAAAAAGTTTTTTCGAGTTTATTCGTTAAAAAGCGTTACAAGGTATGAATTTTTTTGCATAAATCGACGTAACTCGACGAAATACGTCGGGATTAATGGTTTATTTCCGTCCGAGAACGATTTTTAAAAACGGACCTATGCGTCCGGTCGTTCGGACTTAGAAAATTTTCGGACCGAACACTCTTTTTCAGTTAATTCGTTAAAAAGCGTTACAACGTACGAATATTTTTACATAAATCGTTATAACTCGATGAAACACGTCGGGATTAAGCGTTTATATCGTCCGCGGACGGATATAAAAACGTTCGAACCGACACGACCGGTCGTTGGAACATAGAAAAATTCCGAGCCGGTACGTTGGGACTTAGAAAAATTCCGGGCGCGAAAAAGTTTTTTCGAGTTTATTCGTTAAAAAGCGTTACAAGGTATGAATTTTTTTGCATAAATCGACGTAACTCGACGAAATACGTCGGGATTAATGGTTTATTTCCGTCCGAGAACGATTTTTAAAAACGGACCTATGCGTCCGGTCGTTCGGACTTAGAAAATTTTCGGACCGAACACTCTTTTTCAGTTAATTCGTTAAAAAGCGTTACAACGTACGAATATTTTTACATAAATCGTTATAACTCGATGAAACACGTCGGGATTAAGCGTTTATATCGTCCGCGGACGGATATAAAAACGTTCGAACCGACACGACCGGTCGTTGGAACATAGAAAAATTCCGAGCCGGTACGTTGGGACTTAGAAAAATTCCGGGCGCGAAAAAGTTTTTTCGAGTTTATTCGTTAAAAAGCGTTACAAGGTATGAATTTTTTTGCATAAATCGACGTAACTCGACGAAATACGTCGGGATTAATGGTTTATTTCCGTCCGAGAACGATTTTTAAAAACGGACCTATGCGTCCGGTCGTTCGGACTTAGAAAATTTTCGGACCGAACACTCTTTTTCAGTTAATTCGTTAAAAAGCGTTACAACGTACGAATATTTTTGCATAAATCGTTATAACTCGATGAAACACGTCGGGATTAAGCGTTTATATCGTCCGCGGACGGATATAAAAACGTTCGAACCGACACGACCGGTCGTTGGAACATAGAAAAATTCCGAGCCGGTACGTTGGGACTTAGAAAAATTCCGGGCGCGAAAAAGTTTTTTCGAGTTTATTCGTTAAAAAGCGTTACAAGGTATGAATTTTTTTGCATAAATCGACGTAACTCGACGAAATACGTCGGGATTAATGGTTTATTTCCGTCCGAGAACGATTTTTAAAAACGGACCTATGCGTCCGGTCGTTCGGACTTAGAAAATTTTCGGACCGAACACTCTTTTTCAGTTAATTCGTTAAAAAGCGTTACAACGTACGAATATTTTTGCATAAATCGTTATAACTCGATGAAACACGTCGGGATTAAGCGTTTATATCGTCCGCGGACGGATATAAAAACGTTCGAACCGACACGACCGGTCGTTGGAACATAGAAAAATTCCGAGCCGGTACGTTGGGACTTAGAAAAATTCCGGGCGCGAAAAAGTTTTTTCGAGTTTATTCGTTAAAAAGCGTTACAAGGTATGAATTTTTTTGCATAAATCGACGTAACTCGACGAAATACGTCGGGATTAATGGTTTATTTCCGTCCGAGAACGATTTTTAAAAACGGACCTATGCGTCCGGTCGTTCGGACTTAGAAAATTTTCGGACCGAACACTCTTTTTCAGTTAATTCGTTAAAAAGCGTTACAACGTACGAATATTTTTGCATAAATCGTTATAACTCGATGAAACACGTCGGGATTAAGCGTTTATATCGTCCGCGGACGGATATAAAAACGTTCGAACCGACACGACCGGTCGTTGGAACATAGAAAAATTCCGAGCCGGTACGTTGGGACTTAGAAAAATTCCGGGCGCGAAAAAGTTTTTTCGAGTTTATTCGTTAAAAAGCGTTACAAGGTATAAATTTTTTTACGGGAATCGTTCTATCTCTATTAAATACGTCGGGATTAAACATTTTTATCGATTTTTTCAAAAAATTAGCGTTCGTCGGACTGACACGACTGGGATATTTTTCCAATTTTTTCGTTAATT
>NW_022884267.1:20000-22500 GCF_011952255.1 Bombus vosnesenskii | reverse complement strand
GATTTACACACTACCTGAACGAGACTTAAAGTTTCATATAATATACTACCGTTCAGAGGGGACCGGCTGTCTTTCCTCGTTGTCGTGAGTCGGACACCCGTGCCGTCGCTAGAGTTTTTCAAACTCTGCTTCTGGATATCGGGACGAAAGACCGCGCGAGGACGACGGATGCGAGTCCCATCGAATTTTTGATTTACGCACTACCTGAACGAGACTTAAAGTTTCATATAATATACTACCGTTCAGAGGGGACCGGCTGTCTTTCCTCGTTGTCGTGAGTCGGACACCCGTGCCGTCGCTAGAGTTTTTCAAACTCTGCTTCTGGATATCGGGACGAAAGACCGCGCGAGGACGACGGATGCGAGTCCCATCGAATTTTTTATTTACACACTACCTGAACGAGACTTAAAGTTTCATCCAGTTTGTCGTCTATCATCGCATATATAATATACCGTTCAGAGGGGACCGGCTGTCTATCCTCGTTGTCGTGAGTCGGACACCCGTGCCGTCGCTAGAGTTTTTCAAACTCTGCTTCTGGATGTTGGGACGAAAGACCGCGCGAGGACGATGGATGCGAGTCCCATCGAATTTTTGATTTACAAGACACACACTACCTGAACGAGACTAAAGTTTCATCGAGTTTATCGTCGCATAACCCGTTCGGAGGGGACCGGCTGTCTATCCTCGTTGTCGTGAGTCGGACACCCGTGCCGTCGCTAGAGTTTTTCAAACTCTGCTTCTGGATATTGGGACGAAAGACCGCGCGAGGACGATGGCTGAGAGTCCCATCGAATTTTTGTTTTTTTTTTTAAAAAAAACACCACCCGAACGGAGATGTGTTCTATCTTTCGTCGATTTTTCATGCTTTCAGTCGTCGCGTGGTCGCCATCCGTTCGGAGGGGATCGCCGGCTTCGAAACCTCGATGTCGTGAGTCGGACACCCGTGCCGTCGCTAGAGTTTTTCAAACTCTGCTTCTGGATATTGGGACGAAAGACCGCTCGAGGCGGACGGCCGCGCGAATCCCATCGAATCTTTACTATCACCCGAACGATGGAGAGATGCACGCGCGCTGTTTCTTGAATAATTGGACGAGAGAGTAGAATCAAACACATATATAACATGGGCTAGCCACCGTGCTTACTCGTTCGCGAGATCGTGTGCTGTACAGAGGATTCAGAATCGGGTGTATATATCCCCGTCGTTTCCTGACGAACGGAGCTTCGATCTCGATGGTTGTTATATATCATAATGTACTTTACGCCCGGCCGGCGAACGCGCGTATCTTCGCGCGTTCGTCGGTTTCTTTTTTTTTCGAACGTTTTGTGTCGTCAATTCTATGGCGACTTCTGCGCGTTCGATTCCCGTTGGTCGAACGTGACGGAACTCGGCTTCGATAGAACCGAGAAGAGTACATTTGAGTACTGAACTGTTGTAAATTTATAAAAGATTACCCTGAACGGTGGATCACTTGGCTCGTGGGTCGATGAAGAACGCAGCTAATTGCGCGTCAACGTGTGAACTGCAGGACACATGAACATCGACATTTCGAACGCACATTGCGGTCCACGGATACAATTCCTGGACCACGCCTGGCTGAGGGTTGCTCACGTAAACCTAAGACTGCTTGCGTTGCGTATCGTCACTCTCCGTATCTGTCTCTCTCTGTCCCTTCTTGCCTTAACAACCCGCCGTCGTTCTTCTTTATATAAGAGAACGTTTCAGAGTCGGACGAAGGTACAAGAACGAGGATACGAATAAGAGCGGACGGAGAGAACATACGCGACGTACGAGCGATTGTTGGACGCTCGTCGGCGTTCGTCGCGGTCGTGCAGAGACCGTGCAAGTCGTACGCATGCTCGATATATAATCTATCGTGTTCACGGGAGACTACGAAACTCTACCTCTGTCTCTCTCTGTCCCTTCTTGCCTTGACAACCCGCCGTCGTTCTTCTTAAAAATTATAAGAGAACGTTTCAGAGTCGGACGAAGGTATACGAAGGGATACGAATAAGAGCGGAGAGAACCGTCACGGACCTGCGTGAGTGCTCGCGGCGTCGTGAGTCGTCCTTACGAGGGCGACCGCCCGCTTATGCACCGCTTCGTGTATCGGTTATCGAACGTATATACTCGTAGTGTTCTCCTCGTGACCGATTTTTTTTTCATATCAGGCGATATATGCTACGTTTGCCGGTGTTCGACGCACGAAGGTCCGCGCCCCCGACGTCGTCTTAAACGAATATTATATTTGGCGAGACTGAGAGAGAGAAAGCAAATATGGGAACTCGGTCGAGAGAGGAGAGAAGAGAGAACCAAAAACCTAAACTCGATGGCGTGCGAAACTTTGCCATAATCTACCGTCTTTTCTTAAGACTCTCGTACAGCCCCAGGGATCGAATGCCCACTCCGTCTCTTCGCGAAAGCGACTGACAACAACGAGGACCGTCGCATCGATGGGTCGTCGTTGCGTTTTACACGCTCTGTGCTTTTTTACAAGCCCCG
>NW_022884267.1:10000-12500 GCF_011952255.1 Bombus vosnesenskii | reverse complement strand
GTTCAACTCGAAATAACTCGCTAAAAAGCGTTATAAGGTATACAAATTTTGCGTGAAATCGTTATCTATCGACGAAATCTAGTCGAAAGTAACGATTTCACTTTATTTTTTTAAAAAATTTCCTCCTCCGGACCAACATGACCGGGACGTTGGAACTTAGAATTTTTTCGCACCGCTACGAAAGTACCGAAAGTTCAACTCGAAATAACTCGCTAAAAAGCGTTATAAGGTATACAAATTTTGCGTGAAATCGTTATCTTTCGACGAAATCTAGTCGAAAGTAGCGATTTCACTTTATTTTTTTAAAAAATTTCATCCTCCGGACCAACATGACCGGGACGTTGGAACTTAGAATTTTTTCGCACCGCTACGAAAGTACCGAAAGTTCAACTCGAAATAACTCGCTAAAAAGCGTTATGAGGTATACAAATTTTGCGTGAAATCGTTATGTATCGACGAAATCTAGTCGAAAGTAGCGATTTCACTTTATTTTTTTAAAAAATTTCCTCCTCCGGACCAACATGACCGGGACGTTGGAACTTAGAATTTTTTCGCACCGCTACGAAAGTACCGAAAGTTCAACTCGAAATAACTCGCTAAAAAGCGTTATAAGGTATACAAATTTTGCGTGAAATCGTTATCTTCGACGAAATCTAGTCGAAAGTAGCGATTTCACTTTATTTTTTTAAAAAATTTCATCCTCCGGACCAACATGACCGGGACGTTGGAACTTAGAATTTTTTCGCACCGCTACGAAAGTACCGAAAGTTCAACTCGAAATAACTCGCTAAAAAGTGTTACAACGTACGAATATTTTTGCATAAATCGTTATAACTCGATGAAACACGTCGGGATTAAGCGTTTATATCGTCCGCGGACGGATATAAAAACGTTCGAACCGACACGACCGGTCGTTGGAACATAGAAAAATTCCGAGCCGGTACGTTGGGACTTAGAAAAATTCCGGGCGCGAAAAAGTTTTTTCGAGTTTATTCGTTAAAAAGCGTTACAAGGTATGAATTTTTTTGCATAAATCGACGTAACTCGACGAAATACGTCGGGATTAATGGTTTATTTCCGTCCGAGAACGATTTTTAAAAACGGACCTATGCGTCCGGTCGTTCGGACTTAGAAAATTTTCGGACCGAACACTCTTTTTCAGTTAATTCGTTAAAAAGCGTTACAACGTACGAATATTTTTGCATAAATCGTTATAACTCGATGAAACACGTCGGGATTAAGCGTTTATATCGTCCGCGGACGGATATAAAAACGTTCGAACCGACACGACCGGTCGTTGGAACATAGAAAAATTCCGAGCCGGTACGTTGGGACTTAGAAAAATTCCGGGCGCGAAAAAGTTTTTTCGAGTTTATTCGTTAAAAAGCGTTACAAGGTATGAATTTTTTTGCATAAATCGACGTAACTCGACGAAATACGTCGGGATTAATGGTTTATTTCCGTCCGAGAACGATTTTTAAAAACGGACCTATGCGTCCGGTCGTTCGGACTTAGAAAATTTTCGGACCGAACACTCTTTTATTTTTCGTACGAATATTTTTTAAAATAACTCGATGAAACACGTCGGGATTAAGCGTTTATATCGTCCGCGGACGGATATAAAAACGTTCGAACCGACACGACCGGTCGTTGGAACATAGAAAAATTCCGAGCCGGTACGTTGGGACTTAGAAAAATTCCGGGCGCGAAAAAGTTTTTTCGAGTTTATTCGTTAAAAAGCGTTACAAGGTATGAATTTTTTTGCATAAATCGACGTAACTCGACGAAATACGTCGGGATTAATGGTTTATTTCCGTCCGAGAACGATTTTTAAAAACGGACCTATGCGTCCGGTCGTTCGGACTTAGAAAATTTTCGGACCGAACACTCTTTTTCAGTTAATTCGTTAAAAAGCGTTACAACGTACGAATATTTTTGCATAAATCGTTATAACTCGATGAAACACGTCGGGATTAAGCGTTTATATCGTCCGCGGACGGATATAAAAACGTTCGAACCGACACGACCGGTCGTTGGAACATAGAAAAATTCCGAGCCGGTACGTTGGGACTTAGAAAAATTCCGGGCGCGAAAAAGTTTTTTCGAGTTTATTCGTTAAAAAGCGTTACAAGGTATGAATTTTTTTGCATAAATCGACGTAACTCGACGAAATACGTCGGGATTAATGGTTTATTTCCGTCCGAGAACGATTTTTAAAAACGGACCTATGCGTCCGGTCGTTCGGACTTAGAAAATTTTCGGACCGAACACTCTTTTTCAGTTAATTCGTTAAAAAGCGTTACAACGTACGAATATTTTTGCATAAATCGTTATAACTCGATGAAACACGTCGGGATTAAGCGTTTATATCGTCCGCGGACGGATATAAAAACGTTCGAACCGACACGACCGGTCGTTGGAACATAGAAAAATTCCGAGCCGGTACGTTGGGACTTAGAAAAATTCCGGGCGCGAAAAAGTTTTTTCGAGTTTATTCGTT
>NW_022884267.1:0-5000 GCF_011952255.1 Bombus vosnesenskii | reverse complement strand
GAGACTTAAAGTTTCATATTATATACCGTTCAGAGGGGACCGGCTGTCTATCCTCGTTGTCGTGAGTCGGACACCCGTGCCGTCGCTAGAGTTTTTCAAACTCTGCTTCTGGATATCGGGACGAAAGACCGCGCGAGGACGACGGATGCGAGTCCCATCGAATTTTTGATTTACACACTACCTGAACGAGACTTAAAGTTTCATATAATATACTACCGTTCAGAGGGGACCGGCTGTCTTTCCTCGTTGTCGTGAGTCGGACACCCGTGCCGTCGCTAGAGTTTTTCAAACTCTGCTTCTGGATATCGGGACGAAAGACCGCGCGAGGACGACGGATGCGAGTCCCATCGAATTTTTGATTTACGCACTACCTGAACGAGACTTAAAGTTTCATATAATATACTACCGTTCAGAGGGGACCGGCTGTCTTTCCTCGTTGTCGTGAGTCGGACACCCGTGCCGTCGCTAGAGTTTTTCAAACTCTGCTTCTGGATATCGGGACGAAAGACCGCGCGAGGACGACGGATGCGAGTCCCATCGAATTTTTTATTTACACACTACCTGAACGAGACTTAAAGTTTCATCCAGTTTGTCGTCTATCATCGCATATATAATATACCGTTCAGAGGGGACCGGCTGTCTATCCTCGTTGTCGTGAGTCGGACACCCGTGCCGTCGCTAGAGTTTTTCAAACTCTGCTTCTGGATGTTGGGACGAAAGACCGCGCGAGGACGATGGATGCGAGTCCCATCGAATTTTTGATTTACAAGACACACACTACCTGAACGAGACTAAAGTTTCATCGAGTTTATCGTCGCATAACCCGTTCGGAGGGGACCGGCTGTCTATCCTCGTTGTCGTGAGTCGGACACCCGTGCCGTCGCTAGAGTTTTTCAAACTCTGCTTCTGGATATTGGGACGAAAGACCGCGCGAGGACGATGGCTGAGAGTCCCATCGAATTTTTGTTTTTTTTTTTTAAAAAAAACACCACCCGAACGGAGATGTGTTCTATCTTTCGTCGATTTTTCATGCTTTCAGTCGTCGCGTGGTCGCCATCCGTTCGGAGGGGATCGCCGGCTTCGAAACCTCGATGTCGTGAGTCGGACACCCGTGCCGTCGCTAGAGTTTTTCAAACTCTGCTTCTGGATATTGGGACGAAAGACCGCTCGAGGCGGACGGCCGCGCGAATCCCATCGAATCTTTACTATCACCCGAACGATGGAGAGATGCACGCGCGCTGTTTCTTGAATAATTGGACGAGAGAGTAGAATCAAACACATATATAACATGGGCTAGCCACCGTGCTTACTCGTTCGCGAGATCGTGTGCTGTACAGAGGATTCAGAATCGGGTGTATATATCCCCGTCGTTTCCTGACGAACGGAGCTTCGATCTCGATGGTTGTTATATATCATAATGTACTTTACGCCCGGCCGGCGAACGCGCGTATCTTCGCGCGTTCGTCGGTTTCTTTTTTTTTCGAACGTTTTGTGTCGTCAATTCTATGGCGACTTCTGCGCGTTCGATTCCCGTTGGTCGAACGTGACGGAACTCGGCTTCGATAGAACCGAGAAGAGTACATTTGAGTACTGAACTGTTGTAAATTTATAAAAGATTACCCTGAACGGTGGATCACTTGGCTCGTGGGTCGATGAAGAACGCAGCTAATTGCGCGTCAACGTGTGAACTGCAGGACACATGAACATCGACATTTCGAACGCACATTGCGGTCCACGGATACAATTCCTGGACCACGCCTGGCTGAGGGTTGCTCACGTAAACCTAAGACTGCTTGCGTTGCGTATCGTCACTCTCCGTATCTGTCTCTCTCTGTCCCTTCTTGCCTTAACAACCCGCCGTCGTTCTTCTTTATATAAGAGAACGTTTCAGAGTCGGACGAAGGTACAAGAACGAGGATACGAATAAGAGCGGACGGAGAGAACATACGCGACGTACGAGCGATTGTTGGACGCTCGTCGGCGTTCGTCGCGGTCGTGCAGAGACCGTGCAAGTCGTACGCATGCTCGATATATAATCTATCGTGTTCACGGGAGACTACGAAACTCTACCTCTGTCTCTCTCTGTCCCTTCTTGCCTTGACAACCCGCCGTCGTTCTTCTTAAAAATTATAAGAGAACGTTTCAGAGTCGGACGAAGGTATACGAAGGGATACGAATAAGAGCGGAGAGAACCGTCACGGACCTGCGTGAGTGCTCGCGGCGTCGTGAGTCGTCCTTACGAGGGCGACCGCCCGCTTATGCACCGCTTCGTGTATCGGTTATCGAACGTATATACTCGTAGTGTTCTCCTCGTGACCGATTTTTTTTTCATATCAGGCGATATATGCTACGTTTGCCGGTGTTCGACGCACGAAGGTCCGCGCCCCCGACGTCGTCTTAAACGAATATTATATTTGGCGAGACTGAGAGAGAGAAAGCAAATATGGGAACTCGGTCGAGAGAGGAGAGAAGAGAGAACCAAAAACCTAAACTCGATGGCGTGCGAAACTTTGCCATAATCTACCGTCTTTTCTTAAGACTCTCGTACAGCCCCAGGGATCGAATGCCCACTCCGTCTCTTCGCGAAAGCGACTGACAACAACGAGGACCGTCGCATCGATGGGTCGTCGTTGCGTTTTACACGCTCTGTGCTTTTTTACAAGCCCCGAAAGTATCAGCCGTAGATCCGGGAACGCACACGCGAGATTTCTTCGAACGCTCTGACGACTTAGGGAGGTATGATCCCCAGCGTAGCGCGGAGATCGGAGAGTACACGTACTCGTATCGGGACGAATTTTCCCCGTCGTCGTGTATCTCTCTGCCCGCGCGCCTGGCTCCCAAAAGCCACGTTCGTCGGAAATCTTACATATTATATATGTAATGCGTGTGCGAACTAGCGTGTGTCTAAGATCGGCTATACACGGGTGCCGCTGTACTACAAGCTCGAGGTGTTTTCCGCAGCGTTTCTGTACCCGAGGAAGATGCGCATGTGAGTCCGTTACGAAGTTGTTCGTACGGTCGTCGTCGGAGAGATCGTAGACGAGGAAGAAGACGATCCCCTTTGGCGAGGCTCGAGAAGAAAACTTTGAGAGAGACGAGGTATACACGCGCGTACGACTATGTCGTGCGCGCGTGTGATTTTTTTTTTATGGCAATTCGGCGCTTCGAGAATAGAGAAAAGAGAGTGTTGGTCATCCCATGCCTCTTCGTCGTCTATCGCTGGACCGCGCATCCTAACGTCGCGCCGGTCGTCCAGTCCCCGAACACACACACACCCGACGGTACGTCTCGCTCGCTTTTCACTTGCGTGAGTTCCCATACCGGGAACCGCTGGAATCGTCGAGAGAAGAGAAACGGCTGTAGGAGAAAAAGAGGACGGACGTTAAAAACCGGACGATCGTTACACGGATGTCTTGCGTGAGTCTTAGCTCGAACATGATACGACGAACGAAGTTTGGCACTTTGGCGAGATGCATAAAACGCTCGTACATACATATATTGTATATCGAATAGAGAGTGAGTGTTCTCCTTCTATTCGAATTTTTTTTCTCTTTGAGGCGATTTTCGCACAGAGAAATACACACCTTACCTTCTCTCGCACCGAATCTTTCCGAGCTTTCGTTTTTTCTGCGAGTCTACGCAAAACACGACACGAACGAATTTTCGTTTCGCGTCGTGACGTTGAAGCGACCTCAGAGTAGGCGAGATCACCCGCTGAATTTAAGCATATTACTAAGCGGAGGAAAAGAAACTAACAAGGATTTCCTTAGTAGCGGCGAGCGAACAGGAATTAGCCCAGCACTGAATCCCGCGGTTCCGCCGTTGGGAAATGTAGTGTTCGGGAGGATCCGATTGACCCGAGACGTCGAACCGCGTCCAAGTCCATCTTGAATGGGGCCATGTACCCACAGAGGGTGCCAGGCCCGTAGCGACCGGAACGCGTCCCGGGAGGATCTCTCCTTAGAGTCGGGTTGCTTGAGAGTGCAGCCCTAAGTTGGTGGTAAACTCCATCTAAGGCTAAATACAACCACGAGACCGATAGCGAACAGTACCGTGAGGGAAAGTTGAAAAGAACTTTGAAGAGAGAGTTCAAGAGTACGTGAAACCGTTCAGGGGTAAACCTGAGAAACCCAAAAGATCGAATGGGGAGATTCATCGTCGACGGCGCCGGTTCCCGTTGATGAGCGATGCTCCGGGTGGGCCTTCGGGAGCTCACTAGCGAGGGCACGCCATCCTCGGTGTCGAACGCACCGGTGTCGTAGTCGTGCACTTCTCCCCTAGTAGAACGTCGCGACCCGTTGTGTGTCGGTCTACGGCCCGAGCGGGCGCCTGTCGCGTCGCTTCGGCGCACGCGTCAGACCCTCGGTCGCCCGGCCGACCGCACGACGGTACACTCACGGTATCGGGCCGCAACCAATCCATTCTCGAATGTGTGTGCGTCTAGACCGCCGCAAGCTTCGCCCTTACTCCGTAGTCTCGGACTTCCGTTCCGTGCTCGGGTATGCGGCAGCTGTTAGCAGTGCGGATTTCTTGGACTGGCCGAGTCTCGAATTACCGGTCGGCGACGCTATTGCTTTGGGTACTCTCGGGACCCGTCTTGAAACACGGACCAAGGAGTCTAACATGTGCGCGAGTCATTGGGACATTTGAAACCTAAAGGCGAAATGAAAGTGAAAATCGGCGTTCGCGTCGATGGAGGGAGGCTGGGCCGCGCAACTATGCGGCCTCGCACTCCCGGGGCGTCTCGTTCTCATTGCGAGGAGAGGCGCACCTAGAGCGTACACGTTGGGACCCGAAAGATGGTGAACTATGCCTGGTCAGGACGAAGTCAGGGGAAACCCTGATGGAGGTCCGTAGCGATTCTGACGTGCAAATCGATCGTCGGAACTGGGTATAGGGGCGAAAGACTAATCGAACCATCTAGTAGCTGGTTCCCTCCGAAGTTTCCCTCGGGATAGCTGGCACTCGACCGTTCTCATCGAACGCGTGCGAGTCTCATC
>NW_022884266.1:20000-27500 GCF_011952255.1 Bombus vosnesenskii | reverse complement strand
CTTGATCATTTAGAGGAAGTAAAAGTCGTAACAAGGTTTCCGTAGGTGAACCTGCGGAAGGATCATTAACGATACGATACCAAAAGAATTTGGCTTGAACACATATAAAAAAACTATGAAATATATATCAATGGTCGGTAAGGAGCTGTACTCCTCCTGTATCGACGAAAGTATATACGACGTATTAACAAGCTATATACTTTAACAAACGAAAACGCCAGGGAGCTTGGCAACCTCCGTTGGCACGAATAGAAATATTCTTAAGGAGGAGACGACCCTCCAGCTACGGAATTATACGAAGAGAAGGTGGCACTCTCTCTCGATCATCGGGATGAAGAGATATATATATATATATATATACACAAGTATAAAAACGAAATGCGAATGAAACTTATTCGAGGCGCCTGCGTGAGGTCGTAAACAGAAAGACCCGCCGTCTCCGAATAAAACATATATATGAAATTCTAATAAAAGGGAACTCTAGCTTCGAAAGGGCCAACAAAAGTTAAGGCTCGATATCAAACGAAAAAATTACGATGGAAACCAGGTGTAAAGAGAAATGCAGTCGTGGCGCCTGCGAGAGGCCGTACACAGAAAGACCCGCCGTCACGATCTCGTATTTCGTATTTGCATCGTGGAAACCGTACAAACGAAATATAAAAGTCCATGCAGACTAATAAGAAAATCTCTAAAGTGCCTCGTGTCGGAGAGATCATGCTCGCCTATTCTCTTCTATGTTTCGTGGTCTGTGTTGCGTTTGTTCTCCTCCTAGCAACGGGACATATCGAAGACTCCTCTTTGGGATCGAACGAAGCGTCTAGAACGAGTCGACGAGAGCGAAAGAACTTGTAGCGAGTCGCGCAGGGCGAAAGGATACCGATATACATCTTCGAAGGTTCTCTTCGAAGATCCATGGATACCTTCTGCGTCGACTTCTCTCGTCTCTTTCATCGAAACTCTCGTCGTTCTCGAAACGTGCTTCCTACCCAAAGGGCGTGTGCTCTTCGTATGTCGTTTCGTTCGAAATAACGAAACCACGTGTAACATACTCGTGGATCGGGTAACCTAGAACGAAGACGCATCGCGTGGATGTTGGCCCGCTATGCGACGATGACCGATGATGATGATGATGATGATGTCGATGTCGACGACTGCGATGAAGACGATGTGTAGCAACGATTCGTAACTAGTCTAGCCGAAGCTCGTTCAGAGGGGAACGCCGCCGGCTTCGAAGCCTCGATGTCGTGAGTCGGACACCCGTGCCGTCGCTAGAGTTTTTCAAACTCTGCTTCTGGATATTGGGACGAAAGACCGCTCGAGGACGACGACAGCCGTGCGTGCGTATCCCATCGAATTTTTTACACCACCTGAACGAGACTAAGGTTTCGTCTAGTCGATCGTCTACCGTCGCATAATGTATATTATATACCGTTCAGAGGGGACCGGCTGTCTATCCTCGTTGTCGTGAGTCGGACACCCGTGCCGTCGCTAGAGTTTTTCAAACTCTGCTTCTGGATATCGGGACGAAAGACCGCGCGAGGACGACGGATGCGAGTCCCATCGAATTTTTGATTTACACACTACCTGAACGAGACTTAAAGTTTCATATTATATACCGTTCAGAGGGGACCGGCTGTCTATCCCCGTTGTCGTGAGTCGGACACCCGTGCCGTCGCTAGAGTTTTTCAAACTCTGCTTCTGGATATCGGGACGAAAGACCGCGCGAGGACGACGGATGCGAGTCCCATCGAATTTTTGATGTACACACTACCTGAACGAGACTTAAAGTTTCATATTATATACCGTTCAGAGGGGACCGGCTGTCTATCCTCGTTGTCGTGAGTCGGACACCCGTGCCGTCGCTAGAGTTTGTCAAACTCTGCTTCTGGATATCGGGACGAAAGACCGCGCGAGGACGACGGATGCGAGTCCCATCGAATTTTTGATTTACACACTACCTGAACGAGACTTAAAGTTTCATATAATATACTACCGTTCAGAGGGGACCGGCTGTCTTTCCTCGTTGTCGTGAGTCGGACACCCGTGCCGTCGCTAGAGTTTTTCAAACTCTGCTTCTGGATATCGGGACGAAAGACCGCGCGCGGACGACGGATGCGAGTCCCATCGAATTTTTGATTTACGCACTACCTGAACGAGACTTAAAGTTTCATATAATATACTACCGTTCAGAGGGGACCGGCTGTCTTTCCTCGTTGTCGTGAGTCGGACACCCGTGCCGTCGCTAGAGTTTTTCACACTCTGCTTCTGGATATCGGGACGAAAGACCGCGCGAGGACGACGGATGCGAGTCCCATCGAATTTTTTATTTACACACTACCTGAACGAGACTTAAAGTTTCATCCAGTTTGTCGTCTATCATCGCATATATAATATACCGTTCAGGGGGGACCGGCTGTCTATCCTCGTTGTCGTGAGTCGGACACCCGTGCCGTCGCTAGAGTTTTTCAAACTCTGCTTCTGGATGTTGGGACGAAAGACCGCGCGAGGACGATGGATGCGAGTCCCATCGAATTTTTGATTTACAAGACACACACTACCTGAACGAGACTAAAGGTTCATCGAGTTTATCGTCGCATAACCCGTTCGGAGGGGACCGGCTGTCTATCCTCGTTGTCGTGAGTCGGACACCCGTGCCGTCGCTAGAGTTTTTCAAACTCTGCTTCTGGATATTGGGACGAAAGACCGCGCGCGGACGATGGCTGAGAGTCCCATCGAATTTTTGTTTTTTTTTTTAAAAAAAACACCACCCGAACGGAGATGTGTTCTATCTTTCGTCGATTTTTCATGCTTTCAGTCGTCGCGTGGTCGCCATCCGTTCGGAGGGGATCGCCGGCTTCGAAACCTCGATGTCGTGAGTCGGACACCCGTGCCGTCGCTAGAGTTTTTCAAACTCTGCTTCTGGATATTGGGACGAAAGACCGCTCGAGGCGGGCGGCCGCGCGAATCCCATCGAATCTTTACTATCACCCGAACGATGGAGAGATGCACGCGCGCTGTTTCTTGAATAATTGGACGAGAGAGTAGAATCAAACACATATATAACATGGGCTGGCCACCGTGCTTACTCGTTCGCGAGATCGTGTGCTGTACAGAGGATTCAGAATCGGGTGTATATATCCCCGTCGTTTCCTGACGAACGGAGCTTCGATCTCGATGGTTGTTATATATCATAATGTACTTTACGCCCGGCCGGCGAACGCGCGTATCTTCGCGCGTTCGTCGGTTTCTTTTTCTTTCGAACGTTTTGTGTCGTCAATTCTATGGCGACTTCTGCGCGTTCGATTCCCGTTGGTCGAACGTGACGGAACTCGGCTTCGATAGAACCGAGAAGCGTACATTTGAGTACTGAACTGTTGTAAATTTATAAAAGATTACCCTGAACGGTGGATCACTTGGCTCGTGGGTCGATGAAGAACGCAGCTAATTGCGCGTCAACGTGTGAACTGCGGGACACATGAACATCGACATTTCGAACGCACATTGCGGTCCACGGATACAATTCCTGGACCACGCCTGGCTGAGGGTTGCTCACGTAAACCTAAGACTGCTTGCGTTGCGTATCGTCACTCTCCGTATCTGTCTCTCTCTGTCCCTTCTTGCCTTAACAACCCGCCGTCGTTCTTCTTTATATAAGAGAACGTTTCAGAGTCGGACGAAGGTACAAGAACGAGGATACGAATAAGAGCGGACGGAGAGAACATACGCGACGTACGAGCGGTTGTTGGACGCTCGTCGGCGTTCGTCGCGGTCGTGCAGAGACCGTGCAAGTCGTACGCATGCTCGATATATAATCTATCGTGTTCACGGGAGACTACGAAACTCTACCTCTGTCTCTCTCTGTCCCTTCTTGCCTTGACAACCCGCCGTCGTTCTTCTTAAAAATTATAAGAGAACGTTTCAGAGTCGGACGAAGGTATACGAAGGGATACGAATAAGGGCGGAGAGAACCGTCACGGACCTGCGTGAGTGCTCGCGGCGTCGTGAGTCGTCCTTACGAGGGCGACCGCCCGCTTATGCACCGCTTCGTGTATCGGTTATCGAACGTATATACTCGTAGTGTTCTCCTCGTGACCGATTTTTTTTTTCATATCAGGCGATATATGCTACGTTTGCCGGTGTTCGACGCACGAAGGTCCGCGCCCCCGACGTCGTCTTAAACGAATATTATATTTGGCGAGACTGAGAGAGAGAAAGCAAATATGGGAACTCGGTCGAGAGAGGAGAGAAGAGAGAACCAAAAGCCTAAACTCGATGGCGTGCGAAACTTTGCCATAATCTACCGTCTTTTCTTAAGACTCTCGTACAGCCCCAGGGATCGAATGCCCACTCCGTCTCTTCGCGAAAGCGACTGACAACAACGAGGACCGTCGCATCGATGGGTCGTCGTTGCGTTTTCCACGCTCTGTGCTTTTTTACAAGCCCCGAAAGTATCAGCCGTAGATCCGGGAACGCACACGCGAGATTTCTTCGAACGCTCTGACGACTTAGGGAGGTATGATCCCCAGCGTAGCGCGGAGATCGGAGAGTACACGTACTCGTATCGGGACGAATTTTCCCCGTCGTCGTGTATCTCTCTGCCCGCGCGCCTGGCTCCCAAAAGCCACGTTCGTCGGAAATCTTACATATTATATATGTAATGCGTGTGCGAACTAGCGTGTGTCTAAGATCGGCTATACACGGGTGCCGCTGTACTACAAGCTCGAGGTGTTTTCCGCAGCGTTTCTGTACCCGAGGAAGATGCGCATGTGAGTCCGTTACGAAGTTGTTCGTACGGTCGTCGTCGGAGAGGTCGTAGACGAGGAAGAAGACGATCCCCTTTGGCGAGGCTCGAGAAGAAAACTTTGAGAGAGACGAGGTATACACGCGCGTACGACTATGTCGTGCGCGCGTGTGATTTTTTTTTTATGGCAATTCGGCGCTTCGAGAATAGAGAAAAGAGAGTGTTGGTCACCCCATGCCTCTTCGTCGTCTATCGCTGGACCGCGCATCCTAACGTCGCGCCGGTCGTCCAGTCCCCGAACACACACACACCCGACGGTACGTCTCGCTCGCTTTTCACTTGCGTGAGTTCCCATACCGGGAACCGCTGGAATCGTCGAGAGAAGAGAAACGGCTGTAGGAGAAAAAGAGGACGGACGTTAAAAACCGGACGATCGTTACACGGATGTCTTGCGTGAGTCTTAGCTCGAACATGATACGACGAACGAAGTTTGGCACTTTGGCGAGATGCATAAAACGCTCGTACATACATATATTGTATATCGAATAGAGAGTGAGTGTTCTCCTTCTATTCGAATTTTTTTTTCTCTTTGAGGCGATTTTCGCACAGAGAAATACACACCTTACCTTCTCTCGCACCGAATCTTTCCGAGCTTTCGTTTTTTCTGCGAGTCTACGCAAAACACGACACGAACGAATTTTCGTTTCGCGTCGTGACGTTGAAGCGACCTCAGAGTAGGCGAGATCACCCGCTGAATTTAAGCATATTACTAAGCGGAGGAAAAGAAACTAACAAGGATTTCCTGAGTAGCGGCGAGCGAACAGGAATTAGCCCAGCACTGAATCCCGCGGTTCCGCCGTTGGGAAATGTAGTGTTCGGGAGGATCCGATTGACCCGAGACGTCGAACCGCGTCCAAGTCCATCTTGAATGGGGCCATGTACCCACAGAGGGTGCCAGGCCCGTAGCGACCGGAACGCGTCCCGGGAGGATCTCTCCTTAGAGTCGGGTTGCTTGAGAGTGCAGCCCTAAGTTGGTGGTAAACTCCATCTAAGGCTAAATACAACCACGAGACCGATAGCGAACAAGTACCGTGAGAAAGTTAGAAAGAACTTTGAAGAGAGAGTTCAAGAGTACGTGAAACCGTTCAGGGGTAAACCTGAGAAACCCAAAAGATCGCATGGGGAGATTCATCGTCGACGGCGCCGGTTCCCGTTGATGAGCGATGCTCCGGGTGGGCCTTCGGGAGCTCACTAGCGAGGGCACGCCATCCTCGGTGTCGAACGCACCGGTGTCGTAGTCGTGCACTTCTCCCCTAGTCGAACGTCGCGACCCGTTGTGTGTCGGTCTACGGCCCGAGCGGGCGCCTGTCGCGTCGCTTCGGCGCACGCGTCAGACCCTCGGTCGCCCGGCCGACCGCACGACGGTACACTCACGGTATCGGGCCGCAACCAATCCATTCTCGAATGTGTGTGCGTCTAGACCGCCGCAAGCTTCGCCCTTACTCCGTAGTCTCGGACTTACGTTCCGTGCTCGGGTATGCGGCAGCTGTTAGCAGTGCGGATTTCTTGGACTGGCCGAGTCTCGAATTACCGGTCGGCGACGCTATTGCTTTGGGTACTCTCAGGACCCGTCTTGAAACACGGACCAAGGAGTCTAACATGTGCGCGAGTCATTGGGACATTTGAAGCCTAAAGGCGAAATGAAAGTGAAAATCGGCGTTCGCGTCGATGGAGGGAGGATGGGCCGCGCAACTATGCGGCCTCGCACTCCCGGGGCGTCTCGTTCTCATTGCGAGGAGAGGCGCACCTAGAGCGTACACGTTGGGACCCGAAAGATGGTGAACTATGCCTGGTCAGGACGAAGTCAGGGGAAACCCTGATGGGGGTCCGTAGCGATTCTGACGTGCAAATCGATCGTCGGAACTGGGTATAGGGGCGAAAGACTAATCGAACCATCTAGTAGCTGGTTCCCTCCGAAGTTTCCCTCAGGATAGCTGGCACTCGACCGTTCTCATCGAACGCGTGCGAGTCTCATCTGGTAAAGCGAATGATTAGAGGCCTTGGGGCAGAAACGACCTCAACCTATTCTCAAACTTTAAATGGGTGAGATCTCTGGCTTGCTTGGATCATGAAGCCACGAGATATTGGATCAGAGTGCCAAGTGGGCCAATTTTGGTAAGCAGAACTGGCGCTGTGGGATGAACCAAACGTGGAGTTAAGGCGCCTAAGTCGACGCTTATGGGATACCATGAAAGGCGTTGGTTGCTTAAGACAGCAGGACGGGGGCCATGGAAGTCGGAATCCGCTAAGGAGTGTGTAACAACTCACCTGCCGAAGCAACTAGCCCTGAAAATGGATGGCGCTGAAGCGTCGCGCCTATACTCCGCCGTCAGTGGCAAGTGGGAAGGCACGCGAGTCTCGCGATCTCCTCGCGGGATCCGGGACCGTCCTTCATGAAGCTCTGACGAGCAGGAGGGTCGCGGCGGTGTGCGCAGAAGGGTCTGGGCGCGAGCCTGCCTGGAGCCGCCGTCGGTGCAGATCTTGGTGGTAGTAGCAAATACTCCAGCGCGGCCCTGGAGGACTGACGTGGAGAAGGGTTTCGTGTGAACAGCCGTTGCACACGAGTCAGTCGATCCTAAGCCCTAAGAGAAATCCTATGCAGATGAGGTGTCCTAAGATCATACACAAAAAGCGCAACAACAACAACAAACAAATATATGAGCGAAAGATACACACCCATTGGGCGAAAGGGAATCCGG
>NW_022884266.1:12500-15000 GCF_011952255.1 Bombus vosnesenskii | reverse complement strand
AGCGTTATAAGGTATACAAATTTTGCGTGAAATCGTTATCTTTCGACGAAATCTAGTCGAAAGTAGCGATTTCACTTTATTTTTTTTAAAAATTTCATCCTCCGGACCAACATGACCGGGACGTTGGAACTTAGAATTTTTTCGCCCCGTTACGAAAGTACCGAAAGTTCAACTCGAAATAACTCGTTAAAAAGTGTTACAACGTACGAATATTTTTACATAAATCGTTATAACTCGATAAAACACGTCGGGATTAAGCGTTTATATCGTCCGCAGACGGATATAAAAACGTTCGAACCGACACGACCGGTCGTTGGAACATAGAAAAATTCCGAGCCGGTACGTTGGGACTTAGAAAAATTCCGAGTGCGAAAAAGTTTTTTCGAGTTTATTCGTTAAAAAGCGTTACAAGGTATGAATTTTTTTGCATAAATCGACGTAACTCGACGAAATACGTCGGGATTAATGGTTTATTTCCGTCCGAGAACGATTTTTAAAAACGGACCTATGCGTCCGGTCGTTCGGACTTAGAAAATTTTCGGACCGAACACTCTTTTTCAGTTAATTCGTTAAAAAGCGTTACAACGTACGAATATTTTTGCATAAATCGTAATAACTCGATGAAACACGTCGGGATTAAGCGTTTATATCGTCCGCGGACGGATATAAAAACGTTCGAACCGACACGACCGGTCGTTGGAACATAGAAAATTCCGAGCCGGTACGTTGGGACTTAGAAAAATTCCGGGCGCGAAAAAGTTTTTTCGAGTTTATTCGTTAAAAGCGTTACAAGGTATGAATTTTTTTGCATAAATCGACGTAACTCGACGAAATACGTCGGGATTAATGGTTTATTTCCGTCCGAGAACGATTTTTTAAAACGGACCTATGCGTCCGGTCGTTCGGACTTAGAAAATTTTCGGACCGAACACTCTTTTTCAGTTAATTCGTTAAAAAGCGTTACAACGTACGAATATTTTTGCATAAATCGTTATAACTCGATGAAACACGTCGGGCTTAAGCGTTTATATCGTCCGCGGACGGATATAAAAACGTTCGAACCGACACGACCGGTCGTTGGAACATAGAAAAATTCCGAGCCGGTACGTTGGGACTTAGAAAAATTCTGGGCGCGAAAAAGTTTTTTCGAGTTTATTCGTTAAAAAGCGTTACAAGGTATGAATTTTTTTGCATAAATCGACGTAACTCGACGAAATACGTCGGGATTAACGGTTTATTTCCGTCCGAGAACGATTTTTAAAAACGGACCTATGCGTCCGGTCGTTCGGACTTAGAAAATTTTCGGACCGAACACTCTTTTCCAGTTAATTCGTTAAAAAGCGTTACAACGTACGAATATTTTTACATAAATCGTTATAACTCGATGAAACACGTCGGGAGTAAGCGTTTATATCGTCCGCGGACGGATATAAAAACGTTCGAACCGACACGACCGGTCGTTGGAACATAGAAAAATTCCGAGCCGGTACGTTGGGACTTAGAAAAATTCCGGGCGCGAAAAAGTTTTTTCGAGTTTATTCGTTAAAAAGCGTTACAAGGTATGAATTTTTTGCATAAATCGACGTAACTCGACGAAATACGTCGGGATTAATGGTTTATTTCCGTCCGAGAACGATTTTTAAAAACGGACCTATGCGTCCGGTCGTTCGGACTTAGAAAATTTTCGGACCGAACACTCTTTTTCAGTTAATTCGTGAAAAAGCGTTACAACGTACGAATATTTTTGCATAAATCGTTATAACTCGATGAAACACGTCGGGATTAAGCGTTTATATCGTCCGCGGACGGATATAAAAACGTTCGAACCGACACGACCGGTCGGTGGAACATAGAAAGATTCCGAGCCGGTACGTTGGGACTTAGAAAAATTCCGGGCGCGAAAAAGTTTTTTCGAGTTTATTCGTTAAAAAGCGTTACAAGGTATAAATTTTTTTACGGGAATCGTTCTATCTCTATTAAATACGTCGGGATTAAACATTTTTATCGATTTTTTCAAAAGATTAGCGTTCGTCGGACTGACACGACTGGGATATTTTTCCAATTTTTTCGTTAATTAACGTTACAAGGTATATATTTTTTTGCATATTTCTACTTATTTTAACGTATTGTAATTGATTATAAACTTGTTTTTTGTCCGTATTCGATATAAGAGTATGTTTACTGATGGAATTTTTCGGTGAAAAAAAAAATTAATTTTGTGGTAAAAATGCATTTCTATTATGTTAATAAAACGTCTGGTAATGTATTTCGATGGTTGGATATTGGCTTTGTATAGTAGTGATCGAGCGTTCGCGAGACTAAGTTCCAGCGCCCCTTCCGAACGGTACGTTGCTACGGAGGTTTTGCACCGTAAGCGCGCGGCCGCTAGCCCGGCCGGCGCCGGCCTTCCGGCTGGCGCTTTCGTATCTATAAGAGAGACGTCGAGCCGGACGGTTCGGTCGGAACAGCGTTGAGCGCGTGGCTATTCTACGGCCTCGGT
>NW_022884266.1:0-10000 GCF_011952255.1 Bombus vosnesenskii | reverse complement strand
AGCTCGCGTTGATTACGTCCCTGCCCTTTGTACACACCGCCCGTCGCTACTACCGATTGAATGATTTGGTGAGGTCTTCGGACTGGTGCGCGGCCAATGTGATAAGCATTGCCGATGTTACCGGGAAGATGACCAAACTTGATCATTTAGAGGAAGTAAAAGTCGTAACAAGGTTTCCGTAGGTGAACCTGCGGAAGGATCATTAACGATACGATACCAAAAGAATTTGACTTGAACACATATAAAAACACTATGAAATATATATCAATGGTCGGTAAGGAGCTGTACTCCTCCTGTATCGACGAAAGTATATACGACGTATTAACAAGCTATATACTTTAACAAACGAAAACGCCAGGGAGCTTGGCAACCTCCGTTGGCACGAATAGAAATATTCTTAAGGAGGAGACGACCCTCCAGCTACGGAATTATACGAAGAGAAGGTGGCACTCTCTCTCGATCATCGGGATGAAGATATATATATATATATATATACAAGTATAAAAACGAAATGCGAATGAAACTTATTCGAGGCGCCTGCGTGAGGTCGTAAACAGAAAGACCCGCCGTCTCCGAATAAAACATATATATGAAAATCTAATAAAAGGGAACTCTAGCTTCGAAAGAGCCAACAAAAGTTAAGGCTCGATATCAAACGAAAAAATTACGATGGAAACCAGGTGTAAAGAGAAATGCAGTCGTGGCGCCTGCGAGGGGCCGTACACAGAAAGACCCGCCGTCACGATCTCGTATTTCGTATTTGCATCGTGGAAACCGTACAAACGAAATATAAAAGTCCATGCAAACTAATAAGAAAATCTCTAAAGTGCCTCGTGTCGGAGAGATCATGCTCGCCTATTCTCTTCTATGTTTCGTGGTCTGTGTTGCGTTTGTTCTCCTCCTAGCAACGGGACATATAGAAGACTCCTCTTTGGGATCGAACGAAGCGTCTAGAACGAGTCGACGAGAGCGAAAGAACTTGTAGCGAGTCGCGCAGAGCGAAAGGATACCGATATACATCTTCGAAGGTTCTCTTCGAAGATCCATGGATACCTTCTGCGTCGACTTCTCTCGTCTCTTTCATCGAAACTCTCGTCGTTCTCGAAACGTGCTTCCTACCCAAAGGGCGTGTGCTCTTCGTATGTCGTTTCGTTCGAAATAGCGAAACCACGTGTAACATACTCGTGGATCGGGTAACCTAGAACGAAGACGCATCGCGTGGATGTTGGCCCGCTATGCGACGATGACCGATGATGATGATGATGATGTCGATGTCGACGACGGCGATGAAGACGATGTGTAGCAACGATTCGTAACTAGTCTAGCCGAAGCTCGTTCAGAGGGGAACGCCGCCGGCTTCGAGGCCTCGATGTCGTGAGTCGGACACCCGTGCCGTCGCTAGAGTTTTTCAAACTCTGCTTCTGGATATTGGGACGAAAGACCGCTCGAGGACGACGACAGCCGTGCGTGCGTATCCCATCGAATTTTTTTTACACCACCTGAACGGGACTAAGGTTTCGTCTAGTCGATCGTCTACCGTCGCATAATGTATATTATATACCGTTCAGAGGGGACCGGCTGTCTATCCTCGTTGTCGTGAGTCGGACACCCGTGCCGTCGCTAGAGGTTTTCAAACTCTGCTTCTGGATATCGGGACGAAAGACCGCGCGAGGACGACGGATGCGAGTCCCATCGAATTTTTGATTTACGCACTGCCTGAACGAGACTTAAAGTTTCATATAATATACTACCGTTCAGAGGGGACCGGCTGTCTTTCCTCGTTGTCGTGAGTCGGACACCCGTGCCGTCGCTAGAGTTTTTCAAACTCTGCTTCTGGATATCGGGACGAAAGGCCGCGCGAGGACGACGGATGCGAGTCCCATCGAATTTTTGATTTACACACTACCTGAACGAGACTTAAAGTTTCATATTATATACCGTTCAGAGGGGACCGGCTGTCTATCCTCGTTGTCGTGAGTCGGACACCCGTGCCGTCGCTAGAGTTTTTCAAACTCTGCTTCTGGATATCGGGACGAAAGACCGCGCGCGGACGACGGATGCGAGTCCCATCGAATTTTTGATTTACGCACTACCTGAACGAGACTTAAAGTTTCATATAATATACTACCGTTCAGAGGGGACCGGCTGTCTTTCCTCGTTGTCGTGAGTCGGACACCCGTGCCGTCGCTGGAGTTTTTCAAACTCTGCTTCTGGATATCGGGACGAAAGACCGCGCGAGGACGACGGATGCGAGTCCCATCGAATTTTTGATTTACGCACTACCTGAACGAGACTTAAAGTTTCATATAATATACTACCGTTCAGAGGGGACCGGCTGTCTTTCCTCGTTGTCGTGAGTCGGACACCCGTGCCGTCGCTAGAGTTTTTCAAACTCTGCTTCTGGATATCGGGACGAAAGACCGCGCGAGGACGACGGATGCGAGTCCCATCGAATTTTTTATTTACACACTACCTGAACGAGACTTAAAGTTTCATCCAGTTTGTCGTCTATCATCGCATATATAATATACCGTTCAGGGGGGACCGGCTGTCTATCCTCGTTGTCGTGAGTCGGACACCCGTGCCGTCGCTAGAGTTTTTCAAACTCTGCTTCTGGATGTTGGGACGAAAGACCGCGCGAGGACGATGGATGCGAGTCCCATCGAATTTTTGATTTACAAGACACACACTACCTGAACGAGACTAAAGTTTCATCGAGTTTATCGTCGCATAACCCGTTCGGAGGGGACCGGCTGTCTATCCTCGTTGTCGTGAGTCGGACACCCGTGCCGTCGCTAGAGTTTTTCAAACTCTGCTTCTGGATATTGGGACGAAAGACCGCGCGAGGACGATGGCTGAGAGTCCCATCGAATTTTTGTTTTTTTTTTTTTTTTAAAAAAAACACCACCCGAACGGAGATGTGTTCTATCTTTCGTCGATTTTTCATGCTTTCAGTCGTCGCGTGGTCGCCATCCGTTCGGAGGGGATCGCCGGCTTCGAAACCTCGATGTCGTGAGTCGGACACCCGTGCCGTCGCTAGCGTTTTTCAAACTCTGCTTCTGGATATTGGGACGAAAGACCGCTCGAGGCGGACGGCCGCGCGAATCCCATCGAATCTTTACTATCACCCGAACGATGGAGAGATGCACGCGCGCTGTTTCTTGAATAATTGGACGAGAGAGTAGAATCAAACACATATATAACATGGGCTAGCCACCGTGCTTACTCGTTCGCGAGATCGTGTGCTGTACAGAGGATTCAGAATCGGGTGTATATATCCCCGTCGTTTCCTGACGAACGGAGCTTCGATCTCGATGGTTGTTATATATCATAATGTACTTTACGCCCGGCCGGCGAACGCGCGTATCTTCGCGCGTTCGTCGGTTTCTTTTTTTTTCGAACGTTTTGTGTCGTCAATTCTATGGCGGCTTCTGCGCGTTCGATTCCCGTTGGTCGAACGTGACGGAACTCGGCTTCGATAGAACCGAGAAGAGTACATTTGAGTACTGAACTGTTGTAAATTTATAAAAGATTACCCTGAACGGTGGATCACTTGGCTCGTGGGTCGATGAAGAACGCAGCTAATTGCGCGTCAACGTGTGAACTGCGGGACACATGAACATCGACATTTCGAACGCACATTGCGGTCCACGGATACAATTCCTGGACCACGCCTGGCTGAGGGTTGCTCACGTAAACCTAAGACTGCTTGCGTTGCGTATCGTCACTCTCCGTATCTGTCTCTCTCTGGCCCTTCTTGCCTTAACAACCCGCCGTCGTTCTTCTTTATATAAGAGAACGTTTCAGAGTCGGACGAAGGTACAAGAACGAGGATACGAATAAGAGCGGACGGAGAGAACATACGCGACGTACGAGCGATTGTTGGACGCTCGTCGGCGTTCGTCGCGGGCGTGCAGAGACCGTGCAAGTCGTACGCATGCTCGATATATAATCTATCGTGTTCACGGGAGACTACGAAACTCTACCTCTGTCTCTCTCTGTCCCTTCTTGCCTTGACAACCCGCCGTCGTTCTGCTTAAAAATTATAAGAGAACGTTTCAGAGTCGGACGAAGGTATACGAAGGGATACGAATAAGAGCGGAGAGAACCGTCACGGACCTGCGTGAGTGCTCGCGGCGTCGTGAGTCGTCCTTACGAGGGCGACCGCCCGCTTATGCACCGCTTCGTGTATCGGTTATCGAACGTATATACTCGTAGTGTTCTCCTCGTGACCGATTTTTTTTTCATATCAGGCGATATATGCTACGTTTGCCGGTGTTCGACGCACGAAGGTCCGCGCCCCCGCCGTCGTCTTAAACGAATATTATATTTGGCGAGACTGAGAGAGAGAAAGCAAATATGGGAACTCGGTCGAGAGAGGAGAGAAGAGAGAACCAAAAACCTAAGCTCGATGGCGTGCGAAACTTTGCCATAATCTACCGTCTTTTCTTAAGACTCTCGTACAGCCCCAGGGATCGAATGCCCACTCCGTCTCTTCGCGAAAGCGACTGACAACAACGAGGACCGTCGCATCGATGGGTCGTCGTTGCGTTTTACACGCTCTGTGCTTTTTTACAAGCCCCGAAAGTATCAGCCGTAGATCCGGGAACGCACACGCGAGATTTCTTCGAACGCTCTGACGACTTAGGGAGGTATGATCCCCAGCGTAGCGCGGAGATCGGAGAGTACACGTACTCGTATCGGGACGAATTTTCCCCGTCGTCGTGTATCTCTCTGCCCGCGCGCCTGGCTCCCCAAAAGCCACGTTCGTCGGAAATCTTACATATTATATATGTAATGCGTGTGCGAACTAGCGTGTGTCTAAGATCGGCTATACACGGGTGCCGCTGTACTACAAGCTCGAGGTGTTTTCCGCAGCGTTTCTGTACCCGAGGAAGATGCGCATGTGAGTCCGTTACGAAGTTGTTCGTACGGTCGTCGTCGGAGAGATCGTAGGCGAGGAAGAAGACGATCCCCTTTGGCGAGGCTCGAGAAGAAAACTTTGAGAGAGACGAGGTATACACGCGCGTACGACTATGTCGTGCGCGCGTGTGATTTTTTTTTTATGGCAATTCGGCGCTTCGAGAATCGAGAAAAGAGAGTGTTGGTCATCCCATGCCTCTTCGTCGTCTATCGCTGGACCGCGCATCCTAACGTCGCGCCGGTCGTCCAGTCCCCGAACACACACACACCCGACGGTACGTCTCGCTCGCTTTTCACTTGCGTGAGTTCCCATACCGGGAACCGCTGGAATCGTCGAGAGAAGAGAAACGGCTGTAGGAGAAAAAGAGGACGGACGTTAAAAACCGGACGATCGTTACACGGATGTCTTGCGTGAGTCTTAGCTCGAACATGATACGACGAACGAAGTTTGGCACTCTGGCGAGATGCATAAAACGCTCGTACATACATATATTGTATATCGAATAGAGAGTGAGTGTTCTCCTTCTATTCGAATTTTTTTTCTCTTTGAGGCGATTTTCGCGCAGAGAAATACACACCTTACCTTCTCTCGCACCGAATCTTTCCGAGCTTTCGTTTTTTCTGCGAGTCTACGCAAAACACGACACGAACGAATTTTCGTTTCGCGTCGTGACGTTGAAGCGACCTCAGAGTAGGCGAGATCACCCGCTGAATTTAAGCATATTACTAAGCGGAGGAAAAGAAACTAACAAGGATTTCCTTAGTAGCGGCGAGCGAACAGGAATTAGCCCAGCACTGAATCCCGCGGTTCCGCCGTTGGGAAATGTAGTGTTCGGGAGGATCCGATTGACCCGAGACGTCGAACCGCGTCCAAGTCCATCTTGAATGGGGCCATGTACCCACAGAGGGTGCCAGGCCCGTAGCGACCGGAACGCGTCCCGGGAGGATCTCTCCTTAGAGTCGGGGTGCTTGAGAGTGCAGCCCTAAGTTGGTGGTAAACTCCATCTAAGGCTAAATACAACCACGAGACCGATAGCGAACAAGTACCGTGAGGGAAAGTTGAAAAGAACTTTGAAGAGAGGGTTCAAGAGTACGTGAAACCGTTCAGGGGTAAACCTGAGAAACCCAAAAGATCGAATGGGGAGATTCATCGTCGACGGCGCCGGTTCCCGTTGATGAGCGATGCTCCGGGTGGGCCTTCGGGAGCTCACTAGCGAGGGCACGCCATCCTCGGTGTCGAACGCACCGGTGTCGTAGTCGTGCACTTCTCCCCTAGTAGAACGTCGCGACCCGTTGTGTGTCGGTCTACGGCCCGAGCGGGCGCCTGTCGCGTCGCTTCGGCGCACGCGTCGGACCCTCGGTCGCCCGGCCGACCGCACGACGGTACACTCACGGTATCGGGCCGCAACCAATCCATTCTCGAATGTGTGTGCGTCTAGACCGCCGCAAGCTTCGCCCTTACCCCGTAGTCTCGGACTTACGTTCCGTGCTCGGGTATGCGGCAGCTGTTAGCAGTGCGGATTTCTTGGACTGGCCGAGTCTCGAATTACCGGTCGGCGACGCTATTGCTTTGGGTACTCTCAGGACCCGTCTTGAAACCCGGACCAAGGAGTCTAACATGTGCGCGAGTCATTGGGACATTTGAAACCTAAAGGCGAAATGAAAGTGAAAATCGGCGTTCGCGTCGATGGAGGGAGGACGGGCCGCGCAACTATGCGGCCTCGCACTCCCGGGGCGTCTCGTTCTCATTGCGAGGAGAGGCGCACCTAGAGCGTACACGTTGGGACCCGAAAGATGGTGAACTATGCCTGGTCAGGGCGAAGTCAGGGGAAACCCTGATGGAGGTCCGTAGCGATTCTGACGTGCAAATCGATCGTCGGAACTGGGTATAGGGGCGAAAGACTAATCGAACCATCTAGTAGCTGGTTCCCTCCGAAGTTTCCCTCAGGATAGCTGGCACTCGACCGTTCTCATCGAACGCGTGCGAGTCTCATCTGGTAAAGCGAATGATTAGAGGCCTTGGGGCCGAAACGACCTCAACCTATTCTCAAACTTTAAATGGGTGAGATCTCTGGCTTGCTTGGATCATGAAGCCACGAGATATTGGATCAGAGTGCCAAGTGGGCCAATTTTGGTAAGCAGAACTGGCGCTGTGGGATGAACCAAACGTGGAGTTAAGGCGCCTAAGTCGACGCTTATGGGATACCATGAAAGGCGTTGGTTGCTTAAGACAGCAGGACGGTGGCCATGGAAGTCGGAATCCGCTAAGGAGTGTGTAACAACTCACCTGCCGAAGCAACTAGCCCTGAAAATGGATGGCGCTGAAGCGTCGCGCCTATACTCCGCCGTCAGTGGCAAGTGGGAAGGCACGCGAGTCTCGCGATCTCCTCGCGGGATCCGGGACCGTCCTTCATGAAGCTCTGACGAGTAGGAGGGTCGCGGCGGTGTGCGCAGAAGGGTCTGGGCGCGAGCCTGCCTGGAGCCGCCGTCGGTGCAGATCTTGGTGGTAGTAGCAAATACTCCAGCGAGGCCCTGGAGGACTGACGTGGAGAAGGGTTTCGTGTGAACAGCCGTTGCACACGAGTCAGTCGATCCTAAGCCCTAAGAGAAATCCTATGCAGATGAGGTGTCCTAAGATCATACACAAAAATCGCAACAACAACAACAAACAAATATATGAGCGAAAGATACACACCCATTGGGCGAAAGGGAATCCGGTTCCTATTCCGGAACCCGGCAGCGGAACCGCATACCATTCGGGCCCTCGTAAGAGTGTTCGTCGGGGTAACCCAAAATGACCTGGAGACGCCGTCGGGAGATCCGGGAAGAGTTTTCTTTTCTGTATAAGCGTTCGAGTTCCCTGGAAACCTCTAGCAGGGAGATAGGGTTTGGAACGCGAAGAGCACCGCAGTTGCGGCGGTGTCCGGATCTTCCCCTCGGACCTTGAAAATCCAGGAGAGGGCCACGTGGAGGTGTCGCGCCGGTTCGTACCCATATCCGCAGCAGGTCTCCAAGGTAAAGAGCCTCTAGTCGATAGATTAATGTAGGTAAGGGAAGTCGGCAAATTGGATCCGTAACTTCGGAATAAGGATTGGCTCTGAGGAGCGGGGCGTGTCGGGCTTGGTCGGGAAGCGGGTTTGGCTGACGTGCCGGGCCTGGGCGAGCTGAACGGGACGCGGCGTATCTATCTCTCTCGGGAGTGGATATCGTCGCGCACCCCGGATCCGAGCTCGGTCCCGTGCCTTGGCCTCCCGCGGATCTTCCTTGCTGCGAGGCTTCCGCGGCGGTTCTACCGTCGCGGTCGTTCTCTTCGGCCGCCATTCAACGCTCAGCTCAGAACTGGCACGGACTAGGGGAATCCGACTGTCTAATTAAAACAAAGCATTGCGATGGCCCCCAAGGGTGTTGACGCAATGTGATTTCTGCCCAGTGCTCTGAATGTCAACGTGAAGAAATTCAAAAAAGCGCGGGTAAACGGCGGGAGTAACTATGACTCTCTTAAGGTAGCCAAATGCCTCGTCATTGGATTAGTGACGTTACAAAGGCGGTGTGTTGCTGGGACTTGGTTGCGCTAGCTTTATAGCGATGTGCGGCCGGTCTCGGTGGCGCATCGCCTTATTTTTTTTAAGCCGTTTTCGTGCTATCGTGCGAAACGGAAAGGTCAACAACAGCCCCGTCATCTGACTAGTGACGTATTAAGAAAGCAATACGCCGCCAGCGCCTGGCCGCGCGTGCTTGAAAAGCAATACGCCGCTGGGACTTGGCTGTGAGCGCCAGAAAGCAATACGCCGCTGGTCCTTAGCCGCATTCGCCTGAAAACGATACGCCGCTGGGACTTAGGCGGATGAGCCGAAAGGTAGGCACGGTCAGCCTATGCGTATGCTGGAAGAGCCGCGTGAGGGTGGCTGGTTGAGCGTAGCGATCTTGCTCGTCGTGTGGCGGGACGTTGAAAAACGGCTTGCCTCCGGCGATGGAAGAGTCATAGTTGCTTAGGGGCAGGCAGGGCTTCGGCTCTGTCTGCTCAAGTCGCACTCCTACCTCCCCGTGGTACCGCCGGTAACATACTCATTCGTGTCAGCGTGGGGAGTATCCCCCCGGACACCGAGTATGGCTAAAGGGAGTGCGGCGATGAAGGAGCGAAAGACGAACATCTTAAATCGGCTTGCCGATTCAACGGTGATTTCACCGTAAAAGGAGTGGAGCCTCCTCCTATAAAAGGAACTCGTTCCTTCGTTGTTTTTCTTGGCACGACTTGGCAGTCAAAAGGTTATGAGCTGGACATAATCGGAAATTATATAAAGCAAAACAAATATCATGGTAAATCAAAGCAATCAAAGAGCCTCGGACGCGGCGTCTCTCAGTCCCGGAGGCGCCGTGGCGGATTCTTCCGCTTTGGAGGGGACTTCCGTTGACGACCCGGCAACGTCCTCGGACATGAATGAAATATTGGTACCGATCGTGGGTGACCAGGTTGCCTGCCCTGTGTGTCAGAAAAGGGAAATTGACCTTTTCTTTCTATCGCTAACGGACCTAGGGCGGCACCTGGAACAACATCATTTGACAGCCCGCATCCAATGGAGATGCAAAGACTGTGGGAAAGGCTTTCCGAAGCTTCATGGGGCTAGATGCCACCTGCCTCACTGTAGAGGCGCGAGTCAGAGTGCTGGCGGCTCGTACAGATGTGAAACATGCTCCATGAGCTTTGGGACGCTTAGAGGGCTGTCTACCCACGAACGGCATGCGCACCCTGCCGTCAGAAACGTTAAAAGAAGGGGAGCGGACCCCCCTGAGAAAAAATGGACGGTAGAGGAGTTGGCTCAGTTAAGGGAACTTTGTGAGACCTATAAGGACCACAAATTCCCCAATAAAATGATAAGCGAGATCCTCACCAGCAAGACGATCGACCAAATCAGGTATCAGCGTAAGAAGCTGAGACTGATTGGTGAGGATACAGAGCCAACCCAGGTGACAGAGGGAGGGTGCGATCCCGTTGATCCAGGCAATGCGTGTTTTGAAGAGCCTGGAATCAGCGGGCTAGAATATCAAGAGTGGAAACTCCAATTGGAGTCCGCTATTA
>NW_022884265.1:20000-22525 GCF_011952255.1 Bombus vosnesenskii | reverse complement strand
AGAAAGCAATACGCCGCCAGCGCCTGGCCGCGCGTGCTTGAAAAGCAATACGCCGCTGGGACTTGGCTGTGAGCGCCAGAAAGCAATACGCCGCTGGTCCTTAGCCGCATTCGCCTGAAAACGATACGCCGCTGGGACTTAGGCGGATGAGCCGAAAGGTAGGCACGGTCAGCCTATGCGTATGCTGGAAGAGCCGCGTGAGGGTGGCTGGTTGAGCGTAGCGATCTTGCTCGTCGTGTGGCGAGACGTTGAAAAACGGCTTGCCTCCGGCGATGGAAGAGTCATAGTTGCTTAGGGGCAGGCAGGGCTTCGGCTCTGTCTGCTCAAGTCGCACTCCTACCTCCCCGTGGTACCGCCGGTAACATACTCATTCGTGTCAGCGTGGGGAGTATCCCCCCGGACACCGAGTATGGCTAAAGGGAGTGCGGCGATGAAGGAGCGAAAGACGAACATCTTAAATCGGCTTGCCGATTCAACGGTGATTTCACCGTAAAAGGAGTGGAGCCTCCTCCTATAAAAGGAACTCGTTCCTTCGTTGTTTTTCTTGGCACGACTTGGCAGTCAAAAGGTTATGAGCTGGACATAATCGGAAATTATATAAAGCAAAACAAATATCATGGTAAATCAAAGCAATCAAAGAGCCTCGGACGCGGCGTCTCTCAGTCCCGGAGGCGCCGTGGCGGATTCTTCCGCTTTGGAGGGGACTTCCGTTGACGACCCGGCAACGTCCTCGGACATGAATGAAATATTGGTACCGATCGTGGGTGACCAGGTTGCCTGCCCTGTGTGTCAGAAAAGGGAAATTGACCTTTTCTTTCTATCGCTAACGGACCTAGGGCGGCACCTGGAACAACATCATTTGACAGCCCGCATCCAATGGAGATGCAAAGACTGTGGGAAAGGCTTTCCGAAGCTTCATGGGGCTAGATGCCACCTGCCTCACTGTAGAGGCGCGAGTCAGAGTGCTGGCGGCTCGTACAGATGTGAAACATGCTCCATGAGCTTTGGGACGCTTAGAGGGCTGTCTACCCACGAACGGCATGCGCACCCTGCCGTCAGAAACGTTAAAAGAAGGGGAGCGGACCCCCCTGAGAAAAAATGGACGGTAGAGGAGTTGGCTCAGTTAAGGGAACTTTGTGAGACCTATAAGGACCACAAATTCCCCAATAAAATGATAAGCGAGATCCTCACCAGCAAGACGATCGACCAAATCAGGTATCAGCGTAAGAAGCTGAGACTGATTGGTGAGGATACAGAGCCAACCCAGGTGACAGAGGGAGGGTGCGATCCCGTTGATCCAGGCAATGCGTGTTTTGAAGAGCCTGGAATCAGCGGGCTAGAATATCAAGAGTGGAAACTCCAATTGGAGTCCGCTATTATGACACAAGTCGAGGTGCCACCTGTTTTAAGGTGGGTCCACACTCGACTGATGACTATCTGGGTCTCTCTCAAGGGAAATAGGGAAGCCCTTGAGAGCGCAATAAATGATTTTATCAAATGCACACTTTATGGAGCTTTACATGAAATTAATAAAAAGAGGGCAAGAAATGAAAACAAGAATAATAAAAGGATTGCACACCAAAATAGAAAGAATAGAAATGCACGAAAAAGATACTCCTTCGCACGTTGCCAGGAGTTGTTCACAGAAAATCCTAGGAGGTTGGCTGATGCTGTTATAAATGACGATCAGGCCTTCCTCCAACCGGCTAGGGATCCACCTAATGCCGAGGAAGTGAAGGGGCTCTATGAGGATTTATGGGGCCAGACAGGACCTGTCGAAGTCCCTGTCCCAGGAAATAGAGCTCCCGAGCTGTCCTTATGCGATATCTTCCCGCCGATTGCTGTTGAGGATGTGGCGGAGAAACTGAACAAAATAAGAAAGAAAGCTGCGGCAGGACCGGATGGTTTCCAGAAAGAACATCTTCTGATCCCCGGCCTGCCTATAATACTAACTAAATTGTACAACATTCTGATTTATTGTTCTTATTTTCCTCCTATATGGAAGGAAAATAGAACGACATTGATACCAAAAGCAAACAAGCCTAGCAGCCTGGTCGAGAATTGGAGGCCGATAACTATTGGCCCCATTCTCGGCCGTATTTTCTCCGCCATTATTGACGGGAGGATAAGAAGGGGCATTGTGTTGAATCCAAGGCAGAAAGGATTCACCGCTGAGAGCGGCTGCAAAATTAATATAGACCTGTTGAGCGCTGCCTTGGATCATAGTAAGAAAAAGAAAGGCGGGATATTCACAATAGTGGATATCTCAAAAGCCTTCGACACATTGCCTCATTCGGCAATTGTTCCCTGCCTGAGGAGGAAGGGAGTACCGACCCCCATCACTGACTTGATCAGTGACATGTATAAAGAGGGCAAGACAATGATTAAAACTAAAAATAATATGGGGGTCGAGATTACGATCCTCAGAGGAGTTAAGCAGGGCGACCCTTTGTCGCCGCTGCTGTTCAATCTGTGCTTGGAGCCACTGTTGGATCTGATCGAGAGACAAACTAGTGGGATAAGCA
>NW_022884265.1:12500-15000 GCF_011952255.1 Bombus vosnesenskii | reverse complement strand
GAAAGTAGCGATTTCACTTTATTTTTTTAAAAAATTTCGTCTTCCGGACCAACATGACCGGGACGTTGGAACTTAGAATTTTTTCGCCCCGTTACGAAAGTACCGAAAGTTCAACTCGAAATAACTCGCTAAAAAGCGTTATAACGTATCGAAATTATTCGTGAAATCGTTATGTATCGACGAAATCTAGTCGAAAGTAACGATTTCACTTTATTTTTTTAAAAAATTTCATCCTCCGGACCAACATGACCGGGACGTTGGAACTTAGAATTTTTTCGCACCGCTACGAAAGTACCGAAAGTTCAACTCGAAATAACTCGCTAAAAAGCGTTATAAGGTATACAAATTTTGCGTGAAATCGTTATCTTTCGACGAAATCTAGTCGAAAGTAGCGATTTCACTTTATTTTTTTAAAAAATTTCATCCTCCGGACCAACATGACCGGGACGTTGGAACTTAGAATTTTTTCGCACCGCTACGAAAGTACCGAAAGTTCAACTCGAAATAACTCGCTAAAAAGCGTTATAAGGTATACAAATTTTGCGTGAAATCGTTATCTATCGACGAAATCTAGTCGAAAGTAACGATTTCACTTTATTTTTTTAAAAAATTTCATCCTCCGGACCAACATGACCGGGACGTTGGAACTTAGAATTTTTTCGCACCGCTACGAAAGTACCGAAAGTTCAACTCGAAATAACTCGCTAAAAAGCGTTATGAGGTATACAAATTTTGCGTGAAATCGTTATCTATCGACGAAATCTAGTCGAAAGTAACGATTTCACTTTATTTTTTTAAAAAATTTCATCCTCCGGACCAACATGACCGGGACGTTGGAACTTAGAATTTTTTCGCACCGCTACGAAAGTACCGAAAGTTCAACTCGAAATAACTCGCTAAAAAGTGTTACAACGTACGAATATTTTTGCATAAATCGTTATAACTCGATGAAACACGTCGGGATTAAGCGTTTATATCGTCCGCGGACGGATATAAAAACGTTCGAACCGACACGACCGGTCGTTGGAACATAGAAAAATTCCGAGCCGGTACGTTGGGACTTAGAAAAATTCCGGGCGCGAAAAAGTTTTTTCGAGTTTATTCGTTAAAAAGCGTTACAAGGTATGAATTTTTTTGCATAAATCGACGTAACTCGACGAAATACGTCGGGATTAATGGTTTATTTCCGTCCGAGAACGATTTTTAAAAACGGACCTATGCGTCCGGTCGTTCGGACTTAGAAAATTTTCGGACCGAACACTCTTTTTCAGTTAATTCGTTAAAAAGCGTTACAACGTACGAATATTTTTGCATAAATCGTTATAACTCGATGAAACACGTCGGGATTAAGCGTTTATATCGTCCGCGGACGGATATAAAAACGTTCGAACCGACACGACCGGTCGTTGGAACATAGAAAAATTCCGAGCCGGTACGTTGGGACTTAGAAAAATTCCGGGCGCGAAAAAGTTTTTTCGAGTTTATTCGTTAAAAAGCGTTACAAGGTATGAATTTTTTTGCATAAATCGACGTAACTCGACGAAATACGTCGGGATTAATGGTTTATTTCCGTCCGAGAACGATTTTTAAAAACGGACCTATGCGTCCGGTCGTTCGGACTTAGAAAATTTTCGGACCGAACACTCTTTTTCAGTTAATTCGTTAAAAAGCGTTACAACGTACGAATATTTTTGCATAAATCGTTATAACTCGATGAAACACGTCGGGATTAAGCGTTTATATCGTCCGCGGACGGATATAAAAACGTTCGAACCGACACGACCGGTCGTTGGAACATAGAAAAATTCCGAGCCGGTACGTTGGGACTTAGAAAAATTCCGGGCGCGAAAAAGTTTTTTCGAGTTTATTCGTTAAAAAGCGTTACAAGGTATGAATTTTTTTGCATAAATCGACGTAACTCGACGAAATACGTCGGGATTAATGGTTTATTTCCGTCCGAGAACGATTTTTAAAAACGGACCTATGCGTCCGGTCGTTCGGACTTAGAAAATTTTCGGACCGAACACTCTTTTTCAGTTAATTCGTTAAAAAGCGTTACAACGTACGAATATTTTTGCATAAATCGTTATAACTCGATGAAACACGTCGGGATTAAGCGTTTATATCGTCCGCGGACGGATATAAAAACGTTCGAACCGACACGACCGGTCGTTGGAACATAGAAAAATTCCGAGCCGGTACGTTGGGACTTAGAAAAATTCCGGGCGCGAAAAAGTTTTTTCGAGTTTATTCGTTAAAAAGCGTTACAAGGTATGAATTTTTTTGCATAAATCGACGTAACTCGACGAAATACGTCGGGATTAATGGTTTATTTCCGTCCGAGAACGATTTTTAAAAACGGACCTATGCGTCCGGTCGTTCGGACTTAGAAAATTTTCGGACCGAACACTCTTTTTCAGTTAATTCGTTAAAAAGCGTTACAACGTACGAATATTTTTGCATAAATCGTTATAACTCGATGAAACACGTCGGGATTAAG
>NW_022884265.1:5000-7500 GCF_011952255.1 Bombus vosnesenskii | reverse complement strand
TGAGTCGGACACCCGTGCCGTCGCTAGAGTTTTTCAAACTCTGCTTCTGGATATCGGGACGAAAGACCGCGCGAGGACGACGGATGCGAGTCCCATCGAATTTTTTATTTACACACTACCTGAACGAGACTTAAAGTTTCATCCAGTTTGTCGTCTATCATCGCATATATAATATACCGTTCAGAGGGGACCGGCTGTCTATCCTCGTTGTCGTGAGTCGGACACCCGTGCCGTCGCTAGAGTTTTTCAAACTCTGCTTCTGGATGTTGGGACGAAAGACCGCGCGAGGACGATGGATGCGAGTCCCATCGAATTTTTGATTTACAAGACACACACTACCTGAACGAGACTAAAGTTTCATCGAGTTTATCGTCGCATAACCCGTTCGGAGGGGACCGGCTGTCTATCCTCGTTGTCGTGAGTCGGACACCCGTGCCGTCGCTAGAGTTTTTCAAACTCTGCTTCTGGATATTGGGACGAAAGACCGCGCGAGGACGATGGCTGAGAGTCCCATCGAATTTTTGTTTTTTTTTTTAAAAAAAACACCACCCGAACGGAGATGTGTTCTATCTTTCGTCGATTTTTCATGCTTTCAGTCGTCGCGTGGTCGCCATCCGTTCGGAGGGGATCGCCGGCTTCGAAACCTCGATGTCGTGAGTCGGACACCCGTGCCGTCGCTAGAGTTTTTCAAACTCTGCTTCTGGATATTGGGACGAAAGACCGCTCGAGGCGGACGGCCGCGCGAATCCCATCGAATCTTTACTATCACCCGAACGATGGAGAGATGCACGCGCGCTGTTTCTTGAATAATTGGACGAGAGAGTAGAATCAAACACATATATAACATGGGCTAGCCACCGTGCTTACTCGTTCGCGAGATCGTGTGCTGTACAGAGGATTCAGAATCGGGTGTATATATCCCCGTCGTTTCCTGACGAACGGAGCTTCGATCTCGATGGTTGTTATATATCATAATGTACTTTACGCCCGGCCGGCGAACGCGCGTATCTTCGCGCGTTCGTCGGTTTCTTTTTTTTTCGAACGTTTTGTGTCGTCAATTCTATGGCGACTTCTGCGCGTTCGATTCCCGTTGGTCGAACGTGACGGAACTCGGCTTCGATAGAACCGAGAAGAGTACATTTGAGTACTGAACTGTTGTAAATTTATAAAAGATTACCCTGAACGGTGGATCACTTGGCTCGTGGGTCGATGAAGAACGCAGCTAATTGCGCGTCAACGTGTGAACTGCAGGACACATGAACATCGACATTTCGAACGCACATTGCGGTCCACGGATACAATTCCTGGACCACGCCTGGCTGAGGGTTGCTCACGTAAACCTAAGACTGCTTGCGTTGCGTATCGTCACTCTCCGTATCTGTCTCTCTCTGTCCCTTCTTGCCTTAACAACCCGCCGTCGTTCTTCTTTATATAAGAGAACGTTTCAGAGTCGGACGAAGGTACAAGAACGAGGATACGAATAAGAGCGGACGGAGAGAACATACGCGACGTACGAGCGATTGTTGGACGCTCGTCGGCGTTCGTCGCGGTCGTGCAGAGACCGTGCAAGTCGTACGCATGCTCGATATATAATCTATCGTGTTCACGGGAGACTACGAAACTCTACCTCTGTCTCTCTCTGTCCCTTCTTGCCTTGACAACCCGCCGTCGTTCTTCTTAAAAATTATAAGAGAACGTTTCAGAGTCGGACGAAGGTATACGAAGGGATACGAATAAGAGCGGAGAGAACCGTCACGGACCTGCGTGAGTGCTCGCGGCGTCGTGAGTCGTCCTTACGAGGGCGACCGCCCGCTTATGCACCGCTTCGTGTATCGGTTATCGAACGTATATACTCGTAGTGTTCTCCTCGTGACCGATTTTTTTTTCATATCAGGCGATATATGCTACGTTTGCCGGTGTTCGACGCACGAAGGTCCGCGCCCCCGACGTCGTCTTAAACGAATATTATATTTGGCGAGACTGAGAGAGAGAAAGCAAATATGGGAACTCGGTCGAGAGAGGAGAGAAGAGAGAACCAAAAACCTAAACTCGATGGCGTGCGAAACTTTGCCATAATCTACCGTCTTTTCTTAAGACTCTCGTACAGCCCCAGGGATCGAATGCCCACTCCGTCTCTTCGCGAAAGCGACTGACAACAACGAGGACCGTCGCATCGATGGGTCGTCGTTGCGTTTTACACGCTCTGTGCTTTTTTACAAGCCCCGAAAGTATCAGCCGTAGATCCGGGAACGCACACGCGAGATTTCTTCGAACGCTCTGACGACTTAGGGAGGTATGATCCCCAGCGTAGCGCGGAGATCGGAGAGTACACGTACTCGTATCGGGACGAATTTTCCCCGTCGTCGTGTATCTCTCTGCCCGCGCGCCTGGCTCCCAAAAAGCCACGTTCGTCGGAAATCTTACATATTATATATGTAATGCGTGTGCGAACTAGCGTGTGTCTAAGATCGGCTATACACGGGTGCCGCTGTACTACAAG
>NW_022884264.1:0-32551 GCF_011952255.1 Bombus vosnesenskii | reverse complement strand
AACTGCTATTAATAACTAAAAGGATAATCAAAGTTAGAGTAGCTGGGAGACAGGAACGATCAGTGAATGCAGAAAATAGCATAAAATACAAAACAGATGAAAACAAAATGTATAATATGTGTAAGAAAAATATATTGGATAATATTAAGATTTTACAACAAAATTCATTAAAAAACAACAATAGGATGGTGATTTTTTTCTGACAAAGAAAAATAGTTACAAGGACTGACAAATTTTATTAAAAAGCAAAAGCAGCATTAAGCTAAGATCATTTTATCATAGAAGAATAGCAATTCAGACAAATTCACAAATTATAATAATCTAAGAACAACTTAAATACTTTGTTATGTTTGTTTTGCAGTAACCAACAAATTTAAAGACTTAGCCTAAGTATAAATATGCCATAAATAATTCTATGTAGAAATAAACATAAATAATATTAAATAAATAGAACTCTTCTTATTGAAATGTGACAGTCTGTAATAAAAGATAAATTAAAAAAGAAAAAATAACTTTAACAAAAAAGAAATTTATAAAAATTTATTCTTAAAAAATTGTGGCCAATCAGATACGTGAAATAAAAGATTATTAGAAGAAACATGATTAGTCTACAAGAAGATCATACGAAAGGAGAAATGAAACATGTACCGTATTCTCTCAACATACGATTGCGAAGAAGTTTACTTACTCTATATTTCATTTCCGAACTTCTTCGTTTCCACGCAGTCATAGCAGTTCAGAACTATTTTATGAAAATCAAGAATTTCCTACATCAAATTATTTGATTTGCAAGACCTCATATCTTTCTAAATTACTTACACAAAATTAGTACAGCCTATGAACAATGCAAACATTAAAAAGAAATAAGCGATACAGTAGCCCAAACAAGGACAAAGGTTGAAATAAGACAACAAAAATAGCAGTTATTATTCAAATTTGTATGAAAAATCCTTCAGAAATTAAATTCTTCTTTTAATGAAAGACGGTTATGTATATGAAAATCAAAAATGCAGTAAAAATACAAAAAATATAAAAGAAGAAAACTGTATTTGTTATTACGACTTACTTTTGCATGTAGAATAATTTCCATTTCGGTTACTGCACTACCCCTGTTATTAAATAGGTTTTGGAGTTCGATATTTAATTGATTCACACATATTCAGTTTTTATATTCTGTATTTCACCACCATGTACAGCCATATGAACACACCGGATACTCTCAGATAATTAACACGTGACAGAAACTAAAACAAAAGGGCGTCGTTAGAAGTCGTACCAACTTCGCATGTAGGAACTAGTGATCATACCAACATGACATTTATCTCAACAGATTAAACAGTACTGAACTCTATGATGATGCGCTAGCATGATATAATGTCGACGATGAGGTAGCGTTGTTTGCTGATTGGTTATACTTCAGGACTACATGTGGGACCTCTGTACGATCGCTGGTTAAATCGGTCACTTTGCGATATGCTTATGAAATCTAAACGTAATTCTTTTGTTAACATTTTCATAATTATACTTCAATTTTAGGATTAATTAAACAAATATTTAATAATTATTTTAATATCGATTACTATATATAACGATTATTATAATGCGAAATTTTATGTGTAAATAGTATGTTAAAATATGTAAATGTATATAAAATAAAATATATAAATGTGTGCATATGCAAAATATATTACATGTGTGTGTACTTACATTTAAAACACGTAACAGTTATACAATATTCTAGATTACGAATTTGGATTTATCGTTCATTATGTTCTTTCATTACAATTTAGTTGTCAGTTGCAAATCGATTCATAAGTTTCATAAGGGAAGGATCTTTTTATTGCAAATAGACTAATGGAAAGTTTTTCTCTAAAATCAATTGCAAATAATAATTTTGAATAAAAACGGAAGAAGAAATGTCTTTCCTAAAGGAAGAAAAATGAATAAGGTATGAAAATCTAATAGCTGATAAAATTTTATTCGTTATTCCTTATTGACTGTCGATATTAGACCTTGATATTTCGTGTCAGGTATCCCTATCTCTGACATTCAATAAGAAAGGAGAACGTTTGTTTAGAACCTTACGTCCTCGAGAATGTTTCTAGTCCTATAACAAACAGTTTTTGTAAACAAAATCTTATTTTTAAAATTACATATTTACATACATTATATTTAAAAGTCTCGCTCTGACAAAATAATATTATTATACAGATGTATAGCATTACAAATTAGAAACAGAAAAGACATGTACCTCTGTAGCTCATAACTTTCTTTGACGAAAATTTATTCCTATTCTAATTATAAAGTTTTTAGTAATAATAATAACAAAATAATGACTCGATGATTGAGTACATATTAACAAAAATACCCGTATCTGAAATGTTTATTATTTTGAAACTTAGTGAGGTACAATTATTTCATAAAGTTTATTATTCTCGCTTTGTTTCGTGCAAAATCAATAATTATATCTTCGTAATTTCAATTTTCACATAACGTATTCAAATTAAATAATCAATTAGATAGTCTGCCCTGAGACATAGTAGTATGTATATAATTTTTAATTAATTTTAATCTAGAGAAAGTACGCCCTGCAGAAGCGATTGGAATAATTAGTAATATTCTTAAAGTAACATGAAATTGGAAAATAAATCCTTAATTTTATGTGTCATATTCGAACATTGCATTGCTGTTATATACAACAAATTTTTACTGTATATGTCACAAAATATTTTTATTTCATTAAGCATATCGCTTCTATCTACATTTCGATGATTTTCATTTTCTAAAATAATGTCCAAATTCATACGGTGTTTAATCGGTTCTTCTGCTTTCATATTTTTTAGTATTGTTATGTTATATAGAAATCTGAATGGTACAGACTCATGCTCAATGCTCAATTTGCATGAACCTTTCTCCGATTGAAAATATTCTCTGATCAGTCATAACTAAAAAGTGCTTTTTGAAAAAGATAACTTCGGTGTTATGCGAACGTGTATCTCCGCTTCATAGGCATAACAGATTTTCGTTTTCTTAATACGACGTCTTAAAAATTTAATGAAATGTCATTATTAGAGCAGGTGAACCTGTCGAAGAGCTACTTGCTCATCGATTTCGATGCCCTTGACATATATCGTGAGATCATGATTCTGAACAACATTTTCTTATAGATACGAATGCTCGGTCTTAGTTTTCGTTATATTCATGCAAAAGTATGTTTGGTATCATAAACATATAAATCCTTTTTTATATTTTATATAAAATTAAGAGAATAATGTTTGACATCTTATCTATAAATAAAATAGTAGACGGTATTATTTCTTCTTCTAATGTCAACCAGCAATTTTCTCTTAATGTCCCTTTAAGATGTCTTAGAACCAACAATTTATTCTGCACCGGTCAACACATATTGCTTTAATCGTGAGCTAAATCATGCTAACTCCTTTTGTTCGAAGATAGATCAACTTTGGCAAATCACAGTCTCCTTAAAACACTTGCTGGAACGTTTATTTTAATTTATTTGTATGCTTGTATCTATATTTAATATATATATTATTTCGAGCATATATATGCCGCGTTCACATTATGATTAGGGTTAGGTGAGTGTAACGAATCTTCATTTGGATTAATCATTGTTGTTATGTAATAGAGAAGATATTTACTAGTGCAAATATGATTATTACAGAATTTGACAAGTAGCCGTAGTAATTAGATACTCGAGATGCTAATGACGATGATGTGAGATCGGACGAGAACGAGTGCACTCAACGTAGTATGAGAGTTGGTTGAAGTAAGTAGTTTTGTTACTTGCTCTTAATATTCAAGAAAAAAAGAATATTAAAAAAACAGATGTATGTAAAAATGAGAATGATACAATGTATGGCAATAGTCGCGTAGTACTAAAATATTTCTTTTTTTCGATGCTTATATTATAGATTATTAAAAATAGATTATTAAGGAAAGCAAAAAAAAAAATTGTAAAAATGAAAAAACCAATACCACACGGAGTTCCCAAACGGTGAACCATCCAAGTACCATTCGTGCCTAGCGTTGCTTAACTTTCGTGATCGAACGAAAACGAGTGCTTTTTTAATTTTAATTATAACGTTTATTGCCCAAAGAAATACATATTTTGTATATAAGGCCGAAAATTTTTACTATATCGAATGCTTTTTCAAGGCAGGCGGCTACTCGTTGCTTTGCATTGGGAGCCCACCAGATGTCTGACGTTAGTTTATTTATTGCGTACAGTGTGGAATGTTTGTGTCGGAAGCCGATATGATTGTGTTGGATTACGTTGTTTTTTGTGCGGAAGGAAACTAGGGGGTTGTTTATGACTATTTCGAATACTTAGCTTATGTTGGATAGGAGGGGTCGCAGGTTTGATTTTGTCTTTGTTTCCGCGTCTTCTTTTTTTATTTTGCACTTGCCTGGTCAATGCGACTCAATATATTTCACGCGCCGATAATTAAGGTTACAGTTTTGTGAGATATGACATAACAGTTGGCATTTGTGGCATTGCGTCATGTAATTTTTTCTGGTTTTTCCCCATTTTACCCTAAAGTAATTCAGACGGCTAATTTTTGGTAAGTTACTAATATTGCTATGAGAGAATACTTGGACTATGTATATTGGGGGCAGTACGTTGTTATCTATTGATTTTTTATTGAGATGCGTGAAACTTTTTTTAATTGGACGTCGGACATCTATAATGCTTGCAACTCTACGAGTATTTCTCTCTCAGAGATTTATTATTTACATATGTATAGAGGAATATATATAGGTACTGAATTAAACCATAGATAAACATATGATAATGAGTGGACTTGTGGAAAAAAATTACTTCCCCTTCGATTTCGATGGGTTTTGAATATATTATCCGAATATATTATTATATTGAATATATTAGTATCCGAGATATTCGCAAATAACTGTCGATAGTACTATAGTGTAGTCAGCCTATAGTTGTGTGCTGAGGCAGCGTATGGGTCAGTATTGGTTGCCCAAGTCCACCACAAATCTATCTCTTATCTTCTGTTTATAGTATATATAAACGAGAATTGGGCTAACTCAATGTCCCGTGCATAACTGCATAGGTTGTAAGAAATGTCTATTGTAAACCAATTAAATGTAAATGTCATCCATGTATTGCGTTAGGGTTAGTCTTTTTAATAGCTTGCTTGAAATAAAAACAAGTTAATTATACAAATACTGAACGAATTGATAATTGATATTATTTTTCGAAATAGAACAATTATTATTTTATGCTAATCATTTCGCGTGTAACCTACGAGTGCACTCAAATTTTTCACTCTTAACTCCTTTCTAACCTCATCTTTTGTAATTATTGCGGCTTATTTACGGTGTATTTACATGCGTGTAGTATTCGCTGGATAAACACTTCTCAAGCTTGTCGAAGGCGCGGGCCCTTTCCCCCACAGTAGTTACATGATAATAATTTTATTTGCACTAAAGTTCGTCGATTCGCGGATAAATATATCGAAAACTAAATTGAGAATGCGATAATCACGAGACTATCAATTTATATTATTTTAAATATAATTATTTTATACGTCTTTCAAATTTATTTGTGAAATTAGAAGTATTTTGAAAAATAAAGAACAAAATAAAGGATTCTGTTACATTGAACCACTTAATTGAGCTTAATCACTAAATAAGTTCGGATTATCCTTTTCTTTTTCTTGCTTCAGTTTTTCCTCGGTCCTGTCGTTTTCGACGAACTGATCGATCGTCATAATGACATTAACAAATTAATATCTTATTCGACAATGATAACGGATTTACTTTCATTAGAAAATCGATTGACTGTGTTTACAATCAGAGCATGAGCATTTTCTTTGGCCTGATTGGTTACAAATCTACCAATGTGAAATTCACCATGAAGCATGAAGATAAATTTGCATTTAATTTCATCGTTTGAAAAAAATTGTCTTTTGAACGACGCATTTTCACCTGACGAAAAAGCTTTGTTGCTTTTGTACAAGAAGAACTGTTTTCATCGGAATGGTTATCCGAAAGAATAATTTGAAAAAACACTCTGTATAATATAAATGTGTATATCTGTACTATATGCGAATTTACCGCTAATCTACATCGACCCATTAGCACCTATTCTATGGTCATAACTGACCATATACCAGATCAGTGCTTTTCTATTCTTCGAACGAATTTCTGGTTTTTACGAACATTCATAGTAAACTTGTTTTATGTAGCGATAGTTTATTTTTTGGTAATTGTTCACTGGTAGAATGTCTACAATGAGTCAGTACATTTTCTTCCTTTTGAGTCTGATTTGCTCGATTTCTTTATTTATGTGTTGTTTCCAAACAAATTTGGATGTAGATGGTCCGGGCAAAGACCTGATTATCTAACTGTTTTGATTTGCTGTATGATGTGGTGGTTGAGAATAATAAGACATGTGGCACCTTTCCTTAATGTGAATATAGTGAGGTTGCATTTACCCGTATTTTCAGTTTATTTCTATCTATTTGGCCGCTCCTCGAGTATTTCGACGTGAGTTTGTAGCTGTAGCTACATTAGAGTAGGTTCTAATTTATTTTATATAGTGTCGTACAGTGACAACTATCTACTTGCCAAGCCGCGTTACAAGAAAAAACCTGGGAGCACAGGAAATTACTTTGAACCCCGAGACAGTTGGGCTGATATAGTCGGCTGCCCGAAAGTTCCATTATAATATTTCCGAATTAAACATGATAGAATTTGGAAATATTGCGCTATAACGGTTTGTGAACAATATAAAGGAATACCGATAATGTGTAGGTCAAGGTGGGTGTAGGTCGTAAGATAAAGGATAGTGTAGATAAATATGACAAGGTGTATTTATAAACAAGTTATTTACTATAAATTATTTAATATGTATACAGGCCAGTCGTATTATAGCGGCGATAGTTAGAGTCAAATTATTAATTTTGGTTTTTTATCGTAGTTAATATTATGTTGGTTGTGGCCATGTTGAAGGCAAATCAGGATAGTCCTGGCCGAGGTCGGTGGTCTGGCCCTATAACAAACAATATCAACAATAATATAGCAAATAAATATCATAAATATCGATATCATTTGTAAGGGAATGCACTTTGAGTATAGTGAATTTATGTTGAACAGTTTTTGGGTACTAGATTGAAATTAGATAATAATTTTGTTACTTATGTTATAGATTTACCCGTTAATTTTAAGGAGATGCAATTGTTCAGGCGCCGTTAATTCACTGGATATGTCGTCCTTGTAGAGAAATGTTAGGTTGGCATGATCGCTAGTTACTACAAGCTAAGTTGGTATGACTTCTAACGACGCTCTTTTGTCTTAGAAGTCGACCACGTGTTAATTGACCGAGTGTATTCTGTGTGTTAAGACGTGTCTTACGAGGCGATATATTATTACAAAATATATTGGAGAAAGTCGAATCTGCGTGAATCGATTAATTAATAAACCCAAACCTATATCCTTTAACAGGTTATGGGCCCAGGGCAGTAAACTGCGGTAATAAAAGGCATTACTTTTGAGTTTTTGTGTTTTCTGAGATAATCCAAGAAGAGACCACGCCATGGTCGACCAGGAGAGAATAGGTGATGTGGACAGCGATATGAAGCCGGCCCTAAGAAAGGGGAATTACGAATATTGGAAGACAATGACGGAAGCCTCGTTAATATTCCTGGGTTGCTGGAAAGCAATAGAGCCAGGATTTACGGCAGCAGAAAGGTTGAACCCAGAGTGCATGAGGATGGACAACATGGCACGTGCGTACCTTCCCGGCATATTCGCCCCGAATATCTTGGGGAAATTAGGACTTTGAAAACAGCAAGGGATTCCTGGAAGGTGCTAGAGGACGTCCACCGGAGGTCTACGTCGATGGACACTGTTTTATGCATACGGGAACTGGGAACTATAGAGAAGACCCCCAACATGGATATCTCCACATACTGCGGGAGGATATACGACCTATGCGACAAGCTCTCCAACGTAGGATTAAAAATTGAAGATCATATGATGGCATGTTTCGTTTTGGCCGGCCTCGTGGCGGATCCAAATTGTGCAATGTATATTAGAACAATAAGAATCGATAAGAGTCTAACCATGAGGATCGTGAAGTCCGATCTTCTACTTGAAGAAAAACAGATCGAAGCGGCCATGGATTCATCCGAGAAGAACAACGCAATGGCGACCTGGAAACAATGGAGGCCCAAGCCTCAACAAAGCAAAGATGGCGCGAAAGCAATGCACAAAGACCAAAAGGATAAGAAGTGCTACAAATGTGGAAAATGAGGCCATATGTCGTACCACTGCCAAGAGGAAAAGGGAGATAAGGAGGACCAAAACCAAGGAGACAAAAGGGAGAGAGAACCAGAAGACAAACCGAAGTCCAAGGGACTTATCTCCACGCTAACTCTATCATCTATCAGCCACATGGAAAGGGACAGGATCAGCTACCTTGACTCGGGGGCCCCAAATCACATGACTTCGGACAGGTATCGGTTCGTGGATTTCGTGCCTGCAACTGGACAGATCAGGATTGGTAAGGTGTACCTGGAAGTCAAGGGAAAAGGAACGATCGTCGTGAAGATGACTAAGGCCTGTGGCGGGTGGAACCTGTACTTGTCGAACGTCCTGTGGGTACCTGAATTAAATTTGAATCTAATCTCAATCAGACAATTGGCAGTATGTACGAGGGATGAGGCCATCGGTACACATGATGATGGGGATGTAATATTCAATTCAAAGGCAGGAGACAATGTGTATTACCTAGAGACAATACCATCTGAAAGGCATGTAGCAAACGTTTCCGTGGAGAATGATCAGGAAAGACCTGGGAAAGATGACGACGACATTGAGGTCATTGAAGCCAAGGCATACAAAAGTATCGTATCATGGCATGAGAGATTAGGTCATCTACATGGGAATGCGATGAGGAAAATCCCTGTAAGTAGTGTGAAAGAGGACTCGAGGAAACATGAGGAACCATGCAGAGTCTGCGTGAAAGGAAAGATGACCAAAGTATCATTTCCGAGGACAGCTCACCACATGTGTCAACGCCCTTTAGAGATTGTTCACAGCGATATTAGTGGCAGAACTCCATGCAAGTGGCTGGGCGGAGGTAATTATTTTGAGACCCTTATTGATGACTTTTCTCGTTTCATGCACGTCAGAATCATCAGTAGGAAGAATGAAGTACTCAAATGTTTCAACGAGTACCAGGTGGAAGTGGAGGCTTTGCACCAATCCAAAATAAGTGCCCTCCAAACTGATAACGGGGTTGAGTACACGGGGGGAAACTTTGAGAAATATCTGAAGGAGAAAGGCATCTTACACAGAAAGACCGTTCCTAGAAACCCTGAACAAAATGGGGTTTCCGAACGAGCAAATAGGTCGAAATGTCTAGATGTTTACTCATCCAATCAGGACTCCCTGACTATCTGTGCGGGGAGGCTGTGAACACGACATGTCACATAAGGAACCTATTTCCATTCACTGCTATCGGAGACAAGATCCCACTGGAATTATGGAAGGGTAAGGGATGTGACCTCCAAGGGGAGATTAACAGACTGAGTGTGCTTGGATGCAGAGTCTGGTATCTGAAGAGTCCAAGCGGAGGAAAATTCGAGAGCAGGGTGGATGAGGGAATATTTGTAGGATATGACAAACAGATCAAAGGTTATAGAGTTTACCTGCCGAAGATCAAGAAGGTGATAATATCCTGTCATGTCAGGTTCGTGGAGAACACGTTCCCCTACAAGAACGCTAAAGCGGAGATGAGCAATATAAAAAGTAGGTCCTCAGAATGGATATGGGATGTAGAAGCCTTTGAACTTGGAAGGGGAGTTGGCCAGACTGACGTCGAAACACAGAGTGATGGCGAAAACGACGAAGGGGAGACTGACTACTTTATGGATAATTTAACGAGTGAGAATAATCCAGTGGAGGCTGTGAGTGTACCGATTGTGCCCGGGAGGCCGGCAAGACGGCACAAACCGAAAACATGTGATAATTGTGCTCATACTGCGACCGTTTGTAAAACTCAAAACATGTGTGTACCTGTGAATGTGTACGAAGCCCTGAGGGGGCCAGATGCTCAAAAGCGGTCTGACGCAATAAGGAAAGAATTAGACAATCTAAAAAGAAAAGATGTGTGGGACATTGTGCAAAGACACTTAAATAAAAACGTTATAGACTGTAAGTGGGTGCTTGTGATAAAGAGAGACCCGGATAGGTATAAGGCTAGACTGGTAGCTCGGGGATTCTGGCAGAGATCTGGAGTAGATTACTCAGAAACCTTCAGTCCAATAGTGAAACGCAGAACTCTAAGAATTCTGCTTGCTCTATCTGCGGAGAAGGGGTGGGTTTATGAGCACATCGATGTGGAATGTGCGTATCTCAACAGTTCTCTGGATGAGGATATATACATGGAGCAACCAGAATTTCCCAAGCCAGGGAAGGACAGAACTCAATTTGTGTGTAAACTTAAAAAGAGCCTGTATGGACTGAAACAAGCTGGGAGAATGTGGTTTAGGCACATCAATAGTATTTTAAAGGGTATGAGTCTGAACCCATGTGTGAGCGATCCATGTGTGTATGTGAATGCGTCCAAAGATTTGATTGTAGCTGTGTATGTGGATGACATTCTTGTGTTTGGGACGAAGGAGTGGATTGAAATATTCAAAGCTAGGATTAAGGACAAATTAGACGTAAGAATGCTAGGTGTAGACACTCAATTTCTATCCATCCGCCTGAGCATGCCAAACAGCACCACTGTGATATTTGATCAATCCATACAGATAGGTCAAATGCTGGATCTGTTTGACATTACTCGTGAGGTTGGGGTGGTGGGAGTGTCGACACCGCTAGCTAGAGAATGCGAGGCTGGTTTTGATATTGAACGTGATGAGCCTCTCGACAGCAAATTATATGAACAAGCTGTGGGGCACATAATGTATGTAGCTACTGTAAGTCGTCCTGATGTTGCGTGTGCAATAGGGAAACTAAGCCAAAGATGCGCGAATCCGACTGTATCCGATTGGAAAGCAGCGAAGCGGGCATTCAGATATTTACTAAAGACCAAAGACTTGAAGTTAGTATACCAAAGGACCGGGCAACCTCTGAAGGTGTTTCGCGACTCGGATTTTGCGGGTTGCACGGTAGACAGGAAATCCAGGAGCGGGTATGTGTTCATACTCGCTGGTGGTGCGATATCCTGGCTATCCAAAAAACAACCGATTATAGCTCAATCGACGTGCGAAGCGGAGTTCGTGACGATGCAGGAAGCAGCAAGGGAAACAGTGGGGATTTCCTTACTGTTAAGGGAGTTGGGCCAATTGTCATATTGCCCTCGCCCTTGCAAGATCTTCTGTGATAATATCGGAGCTATTTCATGGTCAAAGGATGAGGTAGCTGCCGAAAGTTCTAAGCACGTCCAAGTGCGTTACATTTATATTAGATTATACGTATTATATATAGGGGATATTAGATTATACGTATATACCTAGTCCTGAGAATGACGCTGACATCCTTACCAAAGGCTTAAATAGGGTTAAGACTCAGTATTTCACCAAAGCTATGGAGCTTGTAGGAACTACGATCAAAGGGGAGTGTTGAAAAATGTTAGGTTGGCATGATCGCTAGTTACTACAAGCTATGTTGGTACGACTTCTAACGACGCTCTTTTGTCTTAGAAGTCGACCACGTGTTAATTGACCGAGTGTATTCTGTGTGTTAAGACGTGTTGTACGAGGCGATCAAATATATTGGAGAAAATCGAATCTGCGTGAATCGATTAATTAATAAACCCAAACCTATATCCTTTAACAGCCCTAAACCAGGATATTTAAATTTTATATTATTGTATTAAATAATATTGTATTGATAGGAAGTATTTTATCGCTACAATTATGAGTTTTAATTAAATATAGCATAGTGTCGCGTCACTACGAGAAAGGAGGTCAGTCGTAAAAAGTGGCAGTAATTGTATAATAACAAAGAACAAGCCAAATATACCGGAATAACTCATCGGCTAGCGGTTGTGTCTATCAAAAACAAAAGAAATTTGAAAGATCTTAGTTTATAGGACTTGTTGACAATCAATGTCACGCGGTCGATACAATGTTTAAGTGGGCTGTGTTTAGACACACAGCATAATTTATAAAATAAACAATTCTTATATTTGATTTAAGAAATGATAGATGGTTTGCGAGCAGTATTTATTAGACAGTGGCTGAAATTCAGTTTATAATTTGAATTTAATAATTAAATATCTAACGAATGAGTGTTTAGTCTATAAAGCACGAATGGAACAGATGATAACAATCTACAGAGCGTTCGTGCTTGGCGGTTGTATTATTTTGTTTTGTTTACCTAGTGGATGGGTGTTCTGTTGCGCCGGCTTTAAATTTGTAGATGTAAATAATGGGATTGTTTGATATTATTATAAGGAGTGGGCGATCACGGCATGCACCCTGAGAGCTGTATAGCACTGGTAGAGTTATTCGAGTGGAGATAGTCGCTAACTATTGATAAACTGCGTAAAATGCACTTGCACTTGCACATAAATTCAATCGAGGTTGTTAGAATCACGTGGCAGGCTAAAGTATATGTCGGAGATGAAAGGTCATCGGAGCCTTCCCCTTATTTATTGCTAGGGAAAAATCGACATAAATTTCCTCTATATTGTCTATTGTAATGATCAAGTTTATTTCGTTGATTGGTGGTTCATCGGCTTATTCTGTTTTTGCCGAGCACACGCGTTTTTGTGGCTTGACGGTGAACTCGACCTAGGCAGTTTTTGCATAAAAGAATGTATGTGTGTGTTTGCAGAGAATGCCTACATGAAGACAAGAGGGCTTAGTCAGCGAGTTCAAGCGGACGTCTCTCTTTACCTGGCAGTTAAATAATATTTCAATCTCCCGTAATCTTTCAATCTCCCGTAATCTTTCAATCTCCCGTAATCTTTTAATCTCCCGTAATCTTTCAATCTCCCCCTATCATACCTACATATACTATGAACAAAATACTGTATCCGGTAGCAACCTACGCATAGGTTGCACGGACGCACAATTATAGGCAGAATTCATTCAAGCGATACCGGCAGTTTTTCGCGAATATCTCGGAAATTAAGCAAGTTCAGTCCTTGTATGGATAGGAAAAGATTTTTCAAAATATAGATTTGCACGACATACGCAAAAAACATCAAAATCGAAGTTTAGTCAGTCTTACTACAGTTTCAGTAAATATTGAATATAGACTAATATCTACGTAACATAGTGTAATTAATATCGCAATCTCGTTATACAAACTTGAACGAACGTATAAAGTGTCAATTTTGAACGATCCTTTAGTTTTACGATTTATTCCTTTTTTCGCTAGCCGAACCGTGGACGTCAACCGACATGCCGGGGGAAGTGTCACACGCTCAAGAAAGGCCACCCGCTCAGAAACAGTAATAAAGTAGACGAAACATCCTGCATGCCATAGCTATCGAAATAATAACAAAACAGCCCCTCCAAAGGGACTAAAACCTCCATATAAAACCCTCCTAAATTAGCGCTCAACACATTATTCTGTTGTAACACTTTGAACCGACACTCTGTTGGATTTATACAATAAAATTTCCATCAACTTATACGAAGTTCAATTTCAATCAGAAGCAATGTCTACTGTCCTCTCTCTCCTAACCAACATTATCATCAACAAATCCGATGGTTAGACACACCTATCACTAGCTTTCCTCCGACAGAGCATCGTCACAGAACTTTACTTATTTTTCATCGTTAGAATAATCAACATACCTTTATCGGGTTTCTACCCTTAAATCAATCGTTTACTTAACTTGTACATACGCACCAGCGTAACTATCTCTTTACGAAGTTGTTGAAATAAACATTAATTTATACCTGTTAATTTAGTGTAAACTCAATTGAACCACCCCTATTATCGTAACAGAAATTAGGGGATCGATCAGTTTGTAACGTCGCCCAGAAGCCAGGAATCCGCCGACCTGAGGATATGCATACAACACCTGGTCATGCGATAGCGGTGAGAATAGACAGTAACCGAACGCCCACCCGTGAGATATATGAATCATAGTGAGGAGGCAAAGATCCCAGTTCTTTAGTAAGTAAGTCAGTCTGTATTTTGCTACTGAAGTGTAACTTCGCCTTTTGAATAAAGTATTGTTCATTCGCCTATCTTTTTTTATATATATCGAAGATGAAAGGAAAGCCGAAGCCTTTTCTTGGATATTTTGGGAACATCCTCTACTCTAGCCTAGATTTTATCCTAGCTGTAATTGTTCAAGATTTGTGATAGCGAGATTGGGTTCGAGGTGACAATTGGTCGCCGAACGTAGCCACGGTCACGGGGTGGACGTTTTGCCTAACGGAGGTCTGGAGTGGTTGTATGGGTTTTCCGAGAAATGTGGTAGTGGCGGCATGCGGCCTCGGGAGCGGGCCTAGCCACGTGTGATGTTGCCCCAGAGGTGCCGATACAATGGGACATACATTGTATTAATAATCAAACTCGAGGTAGAAACTGCCTAGCAACGGTGTTTGGAACTTTCTCGATGTTTCCAACGAGTATGTATCAAAATTCAGGCAGAAACTGCCTAGCAACGGCGTTTGGAACTTTCTCGATGCTTCCAAACGAGTATAGAAAGCAAATGCAATCGTACAGCGAGAAAAATCTCCACGAGGCTGGCATTCGTGCGATTGTCTTGGAGAGTCACACATCGAGCATTTTCAACAATCGTATTTTTGCGTCTAAGATTAGTCTACGTTTAGTAAAGAGTTATTCCGTTGACCGTGGATTCGTTTAAACACAAAAACGTTGTTAATAGCATTCATTAAACTTATTATTCGTAAAGCATACTATTCATTAAACTTACTATTCGTTAAATAAGTTTAATGAATAGTGCTAGTCTAATGAATAAGTCTAATGAATAGTTCAATGAATGCGCTATTAATAAAGGAACTTGTTTCGATTCAGAAGATGGATACACCTATTGGCAGCCACATCCACTATTCCTATGTAAGTTCGAGCAATATGACGTCTTGTACGAAGGAATCGCCACAAAAATTCAAGAAATAAAAACCAATAGCAACCCGACGCTACCGGGTTTTGCCTTCACGACTCAAGAAATAACCTTTGTGCTAACCAAAACTGGAGAACAGCCTTTGTGCGGATACACCCTGTTATCCACAGAACACCCCAAGCTCTTTTTCCTAAAAACGACTAAAGGAAATACATTTATACCCAAACGTAAAACAGCAGTCAAAAATGTGGATATATTCACATACGTTAACTCAAAATTCATTTACGTAGAAAAACTGTCAGAAGACAAATAACGGTACTCTATCAGGATATATTGACACTAAGATGCATCTCGGAAAAGAAAATAATAGAGAATGCATGCAGTCTAGCAACTATATTACCTGATGAATTTGCGTATGCAATAACCAAAACTCCAGGACACATGGCTTTGGTCGCAGGAGAAGCAGTACACATAGTTAAATGCATTCCAGTTCAAGTGAAAGTAGGCAATGCCCTGGCCGCGCTGAGTGCACTCGTTCCCGTTAGATCACGAAAGTTAAGCAGCGCCGGGCACGGATAGTACTTGGATGGGTGATCGCCTGGGATTCCGTGTGGCGTTGGCAGAGCGCGCTGGGCCCGCCGCGCCCCCCCCATGCGGTGGTTGATACGGATGCCAGCGCGAAGGTTCGTTTCTCAGAGGAGATTCCTGATCAAGTGTTGGAGGCTTTCCTACGCCACCATTCCTCAGATCAAGGGGGGTACTTGTCCTGAAGTACTCTCATGGTGTTTAGATAGGTTTCGTGAAATGTATCCTGATGCTCCGTGTGTAGATTTTGACTTTACTTGGTAACAGTGCCTTATTTATTCATGTGTGCATATATGCCTAAATGTGTTCCCAGCGGGTGTTATTTTATTGGAGTGATTTTGTCTATATTCTTATATTTTATTTAATAAGATATGTTTTGTTTGTTGTTTTTCTCCCTTGCATTGACACGCGGTGAGTAGCGTCGGCTTCCGGATGACGGGTTGTGCATCTTGATTGTTGACTTGGTATATTATCATTACGTAGATTTTGATTACTATTTCCATGTGATTGTTGCCTCCGGTGTTTGATTTGATTTACTGTTATGAACATAGGTTTTGGTCATTTCGATATTAACGTTTAATGATGCATACGGAGGTATCTTCGTCAGAGGTGCCCATGCGGACTGTTCCAGTGCATATCTTGTTTTGTTTTCTTTTATTTAGTTTATCCTTTTTCGTTCATTTTTTATTCACTGCAAGTAGTATTCCAGCGCAAGAAGAAGAGGGGCTGTAACCAGCCACGAGAAACAAACCATGGATTAAAATCTTATAATAAATTATTAAACCCTTAACTACTCATGGTGAACGGATTAAGAAGAAATAATAAATGACAATTAATACAATACACAGTAGCAAAAATGTTAAAATCTGTTAACGAACAGTCACGAGAAAGGATAATTGGATCGTAATCAGCTATCAACCCGTCCATGATTGACGAATTAGAAGGAATATATGAAACACTGAAAGATAAAGGCAATACCCCGAAAGGAAAATCCCATTGTGACGCACTGACAAAATGAATCAACAAAAACTTCATAATAAAGCGAGACATGTTAATAATAAAATATTTTTGTTCTGTTACACAGAATGGGCGTTGAATTTAACAATCAGAAGAACCGGATGGAATCTTACCTACGGACTACCCGGATGCTTACGAGGAATTGTTATTCAGTTGTTGCGTCCATCTAATCCGCTCTGCTTACTAGTTCCAATATGTTTTTATTTGTCAAGACTGATTGGATCCGGAGGATCAAGAATTACACGAAGATACGCCAACACACTTGCTGTGTGGAGTACCGGAGCGAACTACAGCAAAGCATTGCCGAATGTGTGATATAGATATGTCACAGATACAACCCGCGACATCCAGTACTGAGTGTATAAACGCTTACATGGATCTTACCGAAACCGAAAAAAGTTTTCTGGCTTTTGGAAAGATAACTTGCCCCGTTGTCCCCCTAGATGACTACAATATCATTACCGACAACTTACACGGATAAATACATATACATATACATATTTATACATATACATACATATACATACATACATACACATGTCGGATCACGATTCGAATCTTGGGCGCGCGACGACTCTTCATGTGGACTAGCCATCGTTTCACAAAGCCGAGATTTTATTTACACGTATATACAGGTCGATCACTAAGCTTAACAAATAATAGGTACAACTAATAATAAGTCTAACAAACACTAAGCCTAATGAATAATACGATCTACGAATAATTAAATTAAATAATACCATTAGCAATGTTTGAGTTCAAACGAATCCACGGTCACCGGGATAACTCCTTACTAAGCGAAACTAACTTAGACGCAAATGCGATCGTCGAAAATGCTCGATGTATCACCCTCCAAGGCAATCGCAAGAATGCCAGCCTCGTGGAGATTTTTCTCCCTGTACGATTGCATTTTGTTTTCTATACCCGTTTGGAAGCATCGAGAAGGTTCCAAACGCCGCTGCTAGGCACACTCGTTGGAAGCATCGAGAAAGTTCCAAACGCCGTTGCTAGGCAGTTTCTGCCTGGAGTTTTGATTACTAATACAATGTATGTCCCATTGCATCGGCACCTCCGAGGCAACATCACACGAGGCTAGGCCCGCTCTCGAGGCCGCATGCCGCCACAACCACATTTCTCGGAAAACACATACAACCACTCCAGACCTCCGTTAGATAAGAAATCCATCCCGTGACCGTGGCTGCGTTCAGCGACCGATTGTCACCTCGAACCCAATCTCGCTTATTACAAATCTTATGCAATTGCAACTATAATAAAATCTAGGCTAAGGTACTAGAGGATGTTCCCAGAATTTCCAAGGAAAGGCTTCGGCTTTCCTTTCATCTCCGACATACATATAATTGTAAATTACTATAGTAACGGGCCCAAGAAAGTAAGAATAAAAAGAAAGAAAAACAAAAACAACAACTCAATTGAAAACGTAACAATAACAATTAAAATATTTTTTTCGTGGCAGCGGTGGGATGCGCTCCACAGAGGATTAAAGTTCTTACGATTATTGACAAAATATAATAGAGAATATGGCAACTCCATTACAATCATTGAACGAAGACATGCTCTTGACATTGTCAGAAAAACTAAGAGCATGTGATGCAAATTTTCGAGTAATGAGCCGACATGAGTACAAAAACCAATGAATTACAAGACGACATGCGTTCACTCAAAACAAAAAAGGAAATCGAGACACCCGTATCACTGCCGATAATTCCTCAGGTGACAATACCGACAGACGGTAGCCCCCAACCAATCAAGTTAAAAGACGCGATCGAGTCAGTACCAATATTCGACAGACATCGACCCTCAGTATTTCAATTTTTAAGAGCATGCGAGCGCGCACGAAACATGATCCCGCGGCATCAGGAGCCTCAATTGGTAAAATTATTAATGAATAAGCTTCGCGGGCACGGGTACCTCGCCGTAGAGGACAGTCAGCTAAACAGTTTGGACGATTTCGGGAACAAATTAAAGGATATGTTCGGCCCAGGGAAATCCCTTAACGAATATAAGGGAGAATTAGGAACAATATTGGAACGACCGGGGGAAGACATACTAGACTATATAGATCGCGTCAGAAACCTTAGGTTAGCAATAATGGACGGAGAAAGATGTGATTACGGTATTATATCTCAGGATGTTCAAGACACAATAGATTGGGACACAAGGGAGGCCTTCGTTAAGGGACCCCCAAACGAGGTATATTTGCGAGTAAAAATAGCGGGATACCATTCTTTAGAAGAACTCGTATCGCCAAGCCGTTAAAGCAACGCGAGAATTAAAACGAGCAAACGACAGAACGCAATACCAACGTCCGACACCTACGAACAATTACAATCGTAACAACGTTCGTCCCCCGAGCAATAGTAAAAACATCGGAAACAACCGCCAGGATCGAAGACCCATATCGCCGCCGCAAAATGGCCCAAACGCTCCGAGACAAAATGCGCTAACATGCAATTATTGCAACAAAACCTGGGCATTTGATAAAAGATTGTTATACATTCAAAGCCAGAGTAGACGCTAGGATAATCGTACCCTATGCATCGGAACAATCGGGAAACCGGGCACGTCCTTCGGGAGAATGGAGCGAGCCACGAAGGAACGATATTCCGAATCGCCCGAGAGTACAGGCAGTAGCAAGAAAGCCGGCGCCTACGCCAGTAAAACAAACACGAGCAGCGATCCCCGTAAAATCAACTACACGATCTACAACAAAACCCAGAGCGAATGTAAAGCCGGCTGTAAAACCAACGGAACCACCACCAAATACTGTGGGAAAACCTTCCTGCTGGATCAAAAAGAGAAGAAAATACGAGAAGAATTGACAAAAGAAAATCACCAAGGATCGGACTCAGATTTGGACTCTCCGGATTATTTCAATAAAAATGAACGAAACTCCAAGTACTCCCACCGCTAGAATAGTCTCCCCAGATTTAAAAACTAAGACAAATTTACTATTAGACTCCGGATCAGAAATCAATATTGTTACGTTTTTGTTTGGTTCGTTTTGGTTGTGTTGCCGTTAATTTTTGAATTCAGATTAAATTGTAGTGTTGTCTGTTATTTAATGCGATTGACAATTAAACTCCACGTTTCGGCTAACCTGCTACGCGCAGGAGTACTGGCACGGGAGAGGATTAAAGTCGGTGAAAATAAATGTTCGCTTAATCCTATTATATTATTAGACAAATATTCTTCACAAAAACTGTTTATTCATATCCTAATTGGAAATTGACAGAATTGTCGTTGAAATTTCAAATACTCGAAGTTACTCGAATCGTTCGCAATATGTTTTCACTCTTATTAATTACAAGATTTTAATTTGATAGATTTGCGATAATATACAAATTGACAAATGCAAACACGTCGATTAACAAGACTAACAAGAACTGGGGAACTGAGGAACTCTGAACTAAGGAATTATCTCTCTCTCTCTTCTATGTCGCTACGCTTATTTATATGTCGGAGATGAAAGAACACCGGAGCCTTTGAAACTTTGGATAATCCCGCAACATTGTAACCTAGAGTCTACTATAGCTGTAATTGAACAATTGTAGTTATTCAATCCGATTGTAATTGTTCGAGAGATGTGATAATGAGCTTGGGCTCGAGGCGACAGTCAATCGCCGAACGTAGCCGCGGTCACGGGATGAACGCTTTGTCTAACAAAGGCATGGAATAATTCTATAGCTCTCTTTAAAAAGGAAATAGTTGTAACACTCGACAGTACACATTCCAACGGTCTCTGTCCCGTAGCTCGCCACACGCAGACCCTATTCTTCGAGTAAGATGATTGCCAGATGTCGATGCCTCTCCGCAGTACATGTTCAGCTAGCTCGAGGGCCCGTTATAAATCTTAAGATTTAGTTAACTAAAGTCCTTCAAACAGACAAACGGTCTTTGTCCCAACTACGGGAAGATAGGGGAGACATATTTTTCAACGAGCGGCGTCTCCCACTAGCAACTTTCCCTCGAGGGCGGCTAGCATCTTTTTCTAACCACCGATATGGAGATTGACCAATTAGCAGCAACGCCAATTTCCCTTACTTTCTGAACGAAGGCTTTTCTCGACGAATCCGATGATCTCGTATCCTTAGACACACCCCATTATAGTTTTCCTCTGTGGCATCATCGGGGCGGGAAAGACATTCTCGCTCGCGACCTCATTGATGAAAGGAGTAACCCTTTACGACCAGTGAATATTACGCGTCCGACTTAGATTTTGTGAGTACGTCCATCTATCATCCCGTCGACCGCGGATTCGTTCTCGAACCTAGGATCATTGTCATTAGTTTCTCGAGTACCTAACTACCACGGTTACTTGTCCGGTTCTATAATAATCGTATTTGCACTAGTGAATGTCTTCTCTATTGCATAACGACAACGTGTAACCCAAACGAAGATTCGTTTCACGCCCCTAACCCTAATTCTAATGTAAACCCGACATATATAATGTGTAATAATTAGAAGATATCTTAATGTATACATATTTTTAATTTTTTTATTGTTACTGAAGTTACATTTACATGAAGTTTATTGTTATTGAAATGTGCTATTCATTAAATGTGTTTAGGGAAAGTTCGGTCACCGAGATCACGCTGTTGAACAGTTTGCGAACAATCATTTGATATATGGAAGGAATTACGGTTTAGGACCTGCATGGCCAAATTTTTATGTCCTCTGTTTGGAACCAACTCTATTCTATTCGCGAACAAAGATTCACGATGGAAGTATCCGTCAGAGAGGTTGTCCTCTGCAACTTTACATTGTGAACAGTCCTTGAAGCTGTTTGCGAAGTAACAGCAAGCAAAAGAGTTCTATTCGAAAACCAATTGGGGAGCAATTTACGAAGTTCAGTGTTTGGCCAGCGGGCACTGATCTTTAGACGAGCGCTTTACTTCCAATGGTATCTCGTAAGATCGAGAGTGGACAGCGATCGTGGGCGTGTAGAAATTTACAGGTTACTATCTTTAAAGAGATTTATCAAAGAACAGAAATATCAAATAACAATATTTGTACAAGGAATATAGTAATATTAATAGAATAGCTAAAATGGCAATCATTTTAATCATAATAATGTACTATAATGATGGAAGCTAGAACACAAAAGTTTATAATATTATGAAAGGCTTTCGAATATGTAGAATAATTGAAATCCTTAGAATCTGTTTTATCAATCAATCCGTAGATAGACCTTAAATGGCAGACCCAGCAGAACTTAGAACTGAACTCTGCTCCTCTCTAGCTCATTAAATTTTGGGTGATTCTTGAATCAACGTCTGTGTTTAACCTGAAGTAAGTCTTTAAACCGCAGTGTTGCTAATTTGTTGCTAATTTATATATACAGTTACGTGCAAAAGTTTTTGATAACATCGTTTTACGATAGAAATCTTATAATATAATGGAGTTAACTTGCTCTTTGTCGTAAAATATTGTTGATATCTTGTAGCTATGCCTTTCGCAAGGATAATAGCAGCAACGTGGCCGGTTTTCTTTAGAGCATTATTTTGGCCAGGCCAGGTCAGAATTTCTTTGTCATTGAAGGTAACTAGTGTCTAATAAGACATTTTCTGAGCGCCGACGTTGACATGCGAATGACATCTCATTGTCCGAGCTTCTCTGAGGCACCGCGATCTCTTCCCAAATTCATTGCCGGAATGACGAGACCTCTTGGAATGATCCACACCTCTTGAAGTCGCCCTAAGGTTGGACTCGCCACCGTCGCCTGGAAGAGATTAACCCCATTTTCGAGGATACGCATCGTTTCACGCAGAAGCGCGTATATTCTAACCGGTCGTACTTTATGGGATGGCTGCCTGAGCCTATGAACATAGGTAGCCTTCAGGCCTTTAGAAGGAGTGACATCTGCACCTCCTCTATCTCCCGCATACTCTCAGCGCCAATGTCGGTAGTTATTCGGACAATTATAGCGCTCTTGACATTGGATACCTGTTCAGAGTCGTCCCCAGAAAGGATAATATGACGACTTAAACTTGTTTTATTAGTTATCAAATGTCCATATCGTAAATTATTATGATTAGTTTATTAATGATAAATGGATTAAACAGATGTTAATTAAACAGAAAACAGTGGTTATTAAACATGACCCAATTGCAATAAACGTATAATAATTAAAACAATTAGATAATTAATTAACAATTCGTCAACGCAAATTCACCTCTCTTTTAACAACACCATCTTGATAACGCAATCCGCACTCTCGGACTTCTCAATTCATACTCCTGTTAATTCGTTTATCGTCCCCTAGCATCCCCTTGTCTTTTGTCATAGCCCCAGTACGCATATGCTGAGCCACCGCTTGTTTATAATTCACACCTAGGCAACCGCTTGTTTACGATCCGCACAACACCTCTTAGGCCCCTCGTGCATGATACTACATTCGGCCGTACCTGACAATCACATCTGCCCTCGGATGTGCTCATCATCACTAATTTCACCCTCACCTCTGACTTCAACAACGTCCCACCATTTCATGCGATTAGCCGCCGTGGTTGTTGTTCGTGACCCTTCGTGTTCGCCCTCTCGTTGTACCACATAGCAGTCATTCCGCAAGACTTTTACCACGCGGTGCGGCCCAAGGAACTGCGACTGCAACTTCGGACCAGGACCTGCGTCCTCTCGATCGCCACTAAATCTCCTGTCTTATACGCTGTTGCCTCTTTACGTCTCTTGTTAAACGTCCGTCTGTTTTTAGCTTGAATTTCCTCGATCCGTTTTTCTGCCTTTACGCGTAGCTGATCTCGCTCCTCCTAGAACATCACGGCCCACTCGTCTTCGACCAGCTGCGCGCATTCTCATCCGCGTTCCAAACAAGAGTTGGAACGGGGTAACATTCGTACTTCTGCTGGTGGTTGCGTTCAAATGCCTTTGCGCTATCTCTAGGTGTAACCACTTGTCTGGTGTTGGCGCAGACAAATTCGTCAATAGGGGATTAAGCGTCCGTTTCACTCTTTCTACTTGTGCATTGTAGTCCAGCCGTGCTGTATCCCTTTCTCATTCCAATAATCCTCAAAGGCAACGGCTGTGAATATCGTCCCGCGATCCGAGATAATTCTTCTCGAATTTCCGAAACCTACAGACTGCTTCCTCAAATGGCGAATAACTTCCGCAGAACTTGTTGATTTTGTGGAATTCAACCAAACGAACTTTGTGAAGGCATCAATCGCCACGAAGATATACCGGTACCTTTTCTTCGTAGATGGCAATGGTCCAAGATGATCGACACGATAAGTGTCAAATGACAACTCCTCCTTGTCAATAGGGTTCAGGAACTCCTCTCGTTTTCCTTATTTTTTCTCCGCAAGGATACAATCGATGCAACTCTGCACTACCTTATCCACCTTCTCGCGCATGCCCACAAACCGATAGTCCCTTTTTAATAACGCTTCCGTTTTAGTGATGCCCAGATGGCCGTGTTCGTGAGCTCGTCGAAGCACTCGAGTCTGCATTGACTTTGGCACGCCCAGCAATGGTATCTCCTTTATTTCTTTGTACAAAACTTCGTCCTTTGAAACGTATCCGCCAGCTTCGTGCTGTTCGATGTTGTCCCGGATCTACCGCAGATTATCTTCTTGCAAATGCGGCTTCCTTAGCCGTGCAACAATCCTTTGTTCGTCCGCGTCTAGCAGCATGACCATGAGCAACGGATTTCGACTTAGCGCGTCGATGTGCAGTATGCTCCTCCCTGGCCTAATTGAATTGCTCTAAAAGAATTGCCCACTTCGCAACACGCTCTGGTCCTTCTCCTCCTCCTTTCTTCCCTTTTTCTCCTGACCTCCATCTCCCTTTCTTTAGAAAGCCGGCATTTCATCGCCTTTGTGCAGAAATCATAAAACCTATCTCAAAACCGCTCCTCCGCGGCCATCTTCTCAACGGCCCGGTTCTCCAATTTAAAGTCTTCACCGATCGCGACCTCCAACTCCGTTCTCTCCTCCGTCCATCTAGGGCACCAAAAGAGCACATGTTCGGCGTCATCCAGCACCGCACCACAATCCCAACAACTGGTGTGCGACTCTTTGCCGATCCTATGACGGTACCAATTAAAGATACCGTGTTACGTAAGGATCTGCATCTGTATGGTAGTTGATCTTCCTCTTTCTTTTGCAGAAGATCAGCGGATCTTCTACCAGTCTCGTAGTTCAATTGTGGGGTTGTGGAACGCCCACTCCAATCTCCACCTGTCCTCTGCCTCCGTCTCCAATTTCTCCTTGCCCAACATGTGCCATTTCTTCAGGGCTCTCGTTGATCCGCCTCTTCACTCCATACTGCTTCCACCGCAACCATGCCTTGATGTAAATCGGCATGCTACCGGTAAGCACACACAGACCCCCATGTGACACCGTACGGTAGGCGGTAGACATACGGATCAACGCCGCCCCTTATGCCCTTCTCATGATCGTCCTATTTGTTTCTCTTCCCAGGGAGGAGGCCCATATCGGTGCGTCATATAGAACCACAGACTCCCAGATACCATAATACAGTCTCCTGACTAAATCGTTGGGCCCGCCGACGTCTGGGAGTAGGCTCCGTATAGCGCCCAAGAACCGTTCCGCTTTATCACAAACTGCTTTGAGGTGGGGAGAATCCCCTAGCACTATCCAACACTACCCCTAAGTACTTCACAACACGGCTAGTGGAAATCTCGCCCCCATCCCCCACGTCGAAGTTAAAAATCGTCGGTATACTCTGCCTTGTTAAGAGGATAACCTCCGTCTTCTCCCTGGCCAGGTGCACTCCAGTCTCGCAGCACCACCTAGTGGCCAAGGCTATGATCGCCTTTATCTTCTCATTGACGCCGTGGAACTCTCAGAGCTTGAGTAGAACCGCCAGATCGTCGGCGAACGCTACTGCTTCGGTATCCTTCTCCCGGTCCAGCGCTTCCAGCACCTCGTCATACACGAGATTCCACAGTAACGGTCCTAAGACCGATCCCTGCGGAACCCCCGTGTAGACGTTCCTCCCTACGACACCGTCACGACAGTGTATCAGCATTCTCCTCTCAGCCAGATAGTCCGCTAACAACTCCTGTAGCCGTCCCGGTAGCCGTCTCCTTCGATCCTCCTCCATTATCCTCTCCCACCTTAGAGTGTAGAAGGCGTTCTTCACATCAAGGGCGACCAGAACACACGCCAGGCCTTTCCTTCTGCACTCTTCAGCAACTGCGACCGTCCTATCCAGGGCTTCAAGAGTCCCCCTCCTTTATGAAGAAAGCCATACTGGTCCCTATGAAAGAGATCCAGACCAACGCTCCTTTCGATGAGCATTTTCAGCGTGTGCTTCCACGCCTTTCTCAACGCCGACAGTATGCTAATCGGCCTATACGCCGATGACGTCGCAGGATCTTTGCCAGGCTTGGGTATTAGTACCACCCTAGCCTATTTCCATACCGCCGGTATTTTTCCATAGGTATTAATTCCGTTGAGCACTGTCAGGAGAAAGCTAGGCTTTTGCTCCGCCAATATTCTCACTACAGTGCCAGGAATCCCATCCACTCCAGCCGCCTTCCTGGAATCGCATTTCCCAACGGCCATCCTCATGTCTACTTCCTCGATGCCTAACCCTCCTTCTTCGCCAGGTAGGATCGATGTCTCTTCCTGTGCAGTTCGTTTCTTCCAACTCTCCTCCTTGCTACGCCCGATCGCCCTTTTCAGCCGCCTCCTAGCATCCTTGAATTCGGCCACCAGGACCTCGGCATCATCCTTGCGGGCTGCCACCGCTCGCTGGGCTCTTTTTCTAGCTCTTAGAATTCGCTCCTTAACGTAGCGAGCTCATCGCTCCACCAATAGTTGGCGCTCCTCTTCGCACTCGCCGCGTATCTCCTCTTCAAGTCCACGGCACACGTATGCTCCAGACTCATGTACAGCCCTTCGCCGCATGCCGTCTCGTCAAATTTAAAACCATTTTCGTCATAGACTCCGTCATATTTGTTTAAAAAACCCTCTACATCCATCTCTTTTGTCAAGTATTTAAAGGCGCCACCCTCCACTCGCTTAATATCATCCCTAAACTTATGCTCAATATAAAAATGGTCAGAGGTTGAGTACCAACCTAGGACCCTACTCCCCCTCCAACTCAGCCTTATTCGTCTATTAACACTAAGTATATCCGGGAAACTAGTCCTTTCATTTCTCAGAAAGGAATAGTTTCCCGTCGTCCTAATAGGTATAAGCTCGTTCCTCGTTGTAACGTCCAGCAGACATGTTCCCCTACGGTCCGTCTTAGACCCCCCACCGAGGATTTTGCATTAAAGTCACCGGCAACCATAATCGCCGGTGCTCTTTTTCTCCCCTCCTTTATGATCCCTTCCAGTTCCTTCAAATAATCGTTGAACTGGCCCTTACTCTTATTAGAGGAACAATACCCACTGACGCAAAATACGTCACAAACCCTGAACCCTACAATCCCTACATTTCTTATCAGGGTCTCGCTTGCGGCATGTTTTCCATTAAACAGGGTGACCCATATCGATGCATCCCCATCCTCGTCATTAAACCAAAATGGCAACTGCCTATAGGGCTCGGAGATGACCACAATGTCCACCCTGCTTTCGCATACGCACTGCATCATTAGGTCTTGCGCAAGCCTGCATCTATTTAGATTTATTTGTAGAACCCCAACTGGGCCCCCGTCTATTCCTAACACCTAAACGCTCCATAGGGCACGCCAACGAACCCGTTACATGCCTTGCATTTATGCCACCATGTTTCAGACACAGTGCGCATCTCGGCTCTTTATCACAATCTCTCATTATATGCTCAGCGCTGCCGCTCCTCCTACACAACTCCCTGCCATGACATGCAACAGTACACCCTGCCGCCACATGCCCCAACATGTGGCACCTATAACAACGCCGAATATTAGCTAACTGCCTTACAGAAGCTATCGTTAACCCCGTTCGCAGCCTCCTCTCTCTCGTCACTAGGCACTCCACTCGCTGGGCGGACCACCACCGCCTCTTGCGTGCCCCATGGTGCCGCTTTTATAGATTTGACTTATATATCCGCATTCTCCTCAATTGCCGACTGCGACCTGATCTCGTCCACCAGCTCTTCTTTGCTGGTGAGGGGATCGATGTTCCTTATTTGTAGGGTCGCCCTGTTCACCAGAGCGGCCACCTTCGTACTATCACTAAAGGCGGCTCTCAATTTGGCCGCCTCCTCGCTAACCACCACCGTCCTATCGAATTCGATTAGGCCCGCTCTCGTCCTACGGACCCCCGTGGCTCCCTCCAATGAACTCCTCACCTCCATTATCCTCTTATAAACATGAAGCCATTCGCAACCTTCCCTTCCTCCACCTTAATTAGAATGGCTTCCTTCCTCCTCCTGTTCCTTGGTACGCTCTCTCTTCGGCACCAACCTGCCGTTTATTTCCCGGACGCACCATCGGGGTAGCTTGCTCTAAGGAAGCTTTCCTCTTCCTCTCCCTTTTTTCTACCCTCATCCACCCTTCGGAGTACTCGCTGAAGTCATCCCTTATCGCTCTGTTCTCCCTCCCACACGCCTCGGCGTATGTGACCTCTCCTCTTCGGGGCCTCTTATACTCCCCAACTCTCATAATTTCAGCCGGCGATACTATCTTTCTTTTTGGGTATCCGCCCTTAGCTATCGTCACTTCTCTCTTCATCTCTGCCCTGTCTGCCCGTTTTTTAACCTCGACAGGCTCTCTCCTTCTCCTTCTTCCTGTTTCCCTGTGATCCCCACACTGCTCCAAGGAAGACAGGATGCTTTTCATCAGGTTGCCATGTCAGCACATGCCCTGTCACGATCAATCCTTTGAAAACTGCGTTTATGAATTTCTGGAAAACAGCGGGTGAATTGCATAATCCGAACGGCACACTAATAAATTCATACTGTAGGAACTGTAAATGCTGTATATTTCCTGCTACTTTCTCCGACATGAACACGAAAGCATCTATTCTTGGGGTCCAACGTACTGAATACTATCGATCCCTGTGACAAATCTAATTGATCCTCGATCAAGGGTAGCGGGTATCTGTCTTTCACTACCTTTCGATTCAGTCGCCTATAGTCGACGCAAATTCTAGTTGAACCATCTTTTTTTTCAATCAACGCGATCCGGCGTGCATAGTCGGAATGTGACTGGCGTATTATTCCGTCATTCAGCCACATTTTGATCTGACCGTTGACTTCGACCTTATCTTGCGGGGATAACCTTCGCGGTCTTTCATAACCGGGAAGATCATTTTGTAATATTAGATTCATTTCAACCCCTACTTCGAGCGTTTTCTGCGGCTTATAATTTCGAATCAGATTCTCTATCGCCTGCTTGTATTGTATATTCGTGATATGGGACAAATCCACCTCATGCCTCCCCCACTCGCAACTTTAGCACTCAAATACCTGAAGGCTCTTTCTGGGATTCTTCCGGGTATCCTTAATTTACCAATTTTTATTGCCGGGTCTTTAATAAACCAGGTGTCTTTTTCGCTATTACCTGGAACATTTGACTTTTCTCTGCTGATATTTTCATGCCCCGACCCCTCCAGGTATTTCTGAAGCTCGTCTATCTGGCTTTGTGCCGCCCTCGTATTTTCACCAAGCAAGACGATATCGTCTGCGAAGGCCAACACAGAGACTTTGTTCCCTTCATTTATATTAATGCCTCCGATATTCTTTTCGATTACTTCAAGCAGCGGTTCGAGATACAAGTAAAATAGCAGCGGTCATAAAGGATCACCCTGCTTGACTCCTCTGAGAACTTCTACCTCGACCTCTATATTATTATTCGCTTTGATCGTAGTTTTACATCCTTTGTACATTTCATTTATACTTTCAATTATGGGGGTCGGAACGCCTTTTCTCGCCAGACATGGTTTTATAGCTGAATGGGGTATAGTATCGAAGGCCTTAGAGATGTCCAATATTGTGAAAATTCCCCTTCGATTTCTTTTACTATAATTTAAGGCTGCGCTCATTAGGTCAATATTGATTTTACATCCACTTTCGGATGTAACTCCTTTGTGCCTTTGTTGAGAATTGTGGATCTTTGAAGCCGAAATAATGTTATAGGAACATTAAATGTATATTGACAGTTATTACTAAAATAATGATATATTTATTACATGAACGATTCTATATATATTTATCGATTCACACTTGCACGCGTCTCAGAACCTTCTACACCCGACTCTTCATCGACGACTCTTAACCGACTGACTGTTTACATTCCTTTGTTTCGAGACGCTGCGCACACACACATACTTCCACACACGGATATATACATATAAGTATTTCTACTACGCACTTAACTCAGTCCAGCACAGAAAATTACACATATCTCAACACACCTCCTTAATTTTTTGTGCTGCATATTTATAGTGGGTCTCGTTGTAACTGTTTTGAAATCGAGTTAAATAATTTACACTATAGCTAACGTTTAATCTTGTTCCAGTACTAATATATAACAAAGCTCCTATGAGATTTCTATATCTTATATCGTCTAAAGCTGATTGTGCGGGTTCTAAACTTAAGTTTTGTTCCATTGGTGTAAAATATAATTTACTGTTTTCTATATTATAATGTTTCGCTAATGACTCTATATAACTACTTTGATCCAGTTTCATCTCACACTTCTTATTATCGTATTCAATGTTTATTCCTAAGTAAGTCTTTACTTCACCCAAGTCTTCATCAAAAATTTGTTTGACAATTTTTTTTTAATTTCATCGATTTTTCTTATGTTTTTTCCACATATTAATAAGTCGTCTACGAATAGAATTAAATATATAACATCATCGCTCTCATACTTCATATACAGACAATAATCACTCTTACTTCTTTGAAATCCTACTTTTTTCATATATTCGTCGAAACATTCATACCAAGCTCTTGAACTTTCACGCAATCCATATAACGCTTTTGATAATTTACATACTTTCCCGCTTTTATCGTCGTAACCTATAGGTTGTTTTACAAATACTTCCGATTTTATAGTCCCGTTTAAGAAAGCTGTTTCTACATCCATTTGCATAATCGTCAAACCATATTGACAACAATAAGATAGTAATAACTTCAACGTTTGCATTTTTGCTACTGGAGAGTATAAATCTTCCAGCCAGGTCTTATTTTTCATTAAACTATTCATTTCTCGATCCATTGCTTCTTTACATGAACCGCTGTCATCTCCACTTAAAGCTTCTTCATAGGTTTCATAGGACTGTGTGCACTAACTATATTCACATAAATGAAATATGAGCTCGTTTGACCATATCTTTGAGGTTTCTTTCTTTCCCGTCCTGACCTTCTCAAATTACTTTCTGTGTCCTCAAGTTTTTCTTCTGATTCGTTACTTGAATTTCTCTCCTTTTTTATTGCAACCTGCTCGACCTTTTCGTTTACATCCGAATGTTCGTCAAAAACCTTTTCTGTCTCATTGCCTGGTCCATCTTCTCCTCGAAATCCTACTAAATTATCATCTTCACCTATAAATTCTACGTGTCTTGCAATTACAATCTTATTATTAACTAGTATCCTATATCCATTGTTTTCATAACCTACAAGTATCCCAGTGTCTGCTTTTTTGTCCCATTTCGAATTTCTTTTAACTTCGGGTATTCTTACGAAAACTCTACTTCCGTACAATCTTAAATTATTTATATTCGGTTTCCTTTTTAAAAATATTTCAAATGGTGTTTTATTTTCATATGTGTTTGTAACGGTTCTATTTTTTAAGTACGCCGCGGCTCTCACTATTTCCGGCCAATATTTAATATTCAGCTTTGAATCATGTAATAAGCATCTAGCGGAATTCATGATTGTTCTATTGTAGCGCTCAGCTGTTCCATTTAACTCGTGAACATAAGGTGGGCATGGTTCTACGACAATTCCCTTTTCCCTAGTTAGATTATACATGCTTTTGTTCATATATTCTTTTCCATTATCGTATCTTAATCTCTTTATCTTTTTACCAGTAAGATTTTCGACTTTGTTTATGTAATCAAGGAAGCAATTGTAAACTTCACCTTTTGATTTCAAAGTATAAATCAATGCACACTTACTGTACTCATCTATAAATGTCAAGAAATATTTGGATCCATCAAACCCGGTATTATTATGAGGTCCATTTAAATCGGTATGTACTAATTCTAAAATCTCGCGTGCTCTTCTACGGTTATTTTGGAAGGGTACATTTCTACATTTTTAGCATGAGATTCTTGCCTTTCAATGTAACTACTTATCTTATATAAACCATGATCTTTGAATGCTATCTCTATCAACTTTCTGTATTTGTTATATATCTTTAAAGTATTTCCTGCTGAGACTATCTTACTTTCATTCGTTACTCTCGCATAGCTAATTAAGTTATTATCCATTTCTTTCACGTAAAATACATTAGACATTGTAATTTTAATCCTCCTTTTGTTTACTTCAAAGTAAGTTAAAATTTTTCCGACTTTTGTTCCTTTTAGACTTCTACCGTCTCCTAACTTCACATTTATCGGGTTTTTTAAATTTTCGTACTCAACAAAATAAGAGTCATTATATATAATGTGATCTGAACATCCACTATCCAATATCCAATCTATTTTTCGCGTATCGCTAGTACATACCGTAATTTCATTTTTAATATTTTCGCGCTCTACTCTCGTTAGGAAAGATCCAATTTCTTGGTCGTCGTAGCCCTCGTTGTGTGAATAATTTGCGTCGTGTTGACTTGCCTCGTAGTAGCGTTGTTGCCGGCCTCTGCTTTGTCCTCGTTGGCCAAATCCTCGTTGACCAAATCCTCGTTGGCCAAATTCTCGTTGGCCGTATCCTCGTCTTCTTTGGCCAAAACTTCGTCCGCCGCGACCCCTATTCTACTGCGGCTGATACGCACCTCCTTGCTGTTGCGTTCTTCCATTGT
>NW_022884263.1:0-19633 GCF_011952255.1 Bombus vosnesenskii | reverse complement strand
ATTCAGTGTTCTTGAAATGTAACAACAAGGATGACCGTCTTGCGACAGTATTGCTCCTAGTCCTTCGTTACTTGCGTCGGTAGTTAAGGTAAAGGTTTTGTTAAAGTCTGGATAAGCTAATATTGGGAAATTACAGAGTTTGTCTTTTAAAGTATCAAAGCTAATCTGTCGTTTGTCAGTCCAATGGAATGGTGTGTCCTTTTTTGTTAAGTCTGTAAGGCTTTTCGCGATTTTGGAAAAGTTTCGAATAAATTTGCGATAATAACCTGCTAAACCTAAGAATGATTTCACGTCCGTGGCATTGCGGGGTAATCGAAAGTTTTTTACAGCGTCTAATTTCTTGGGGGTTGGTTTGACTCCTTCGGATGAAACTACATGGCCTAAGTATTCTAATTCCGGTTTTACGAATTCACATTTGTCCGGTTACAATTTAAGTCCTAATTCTCTGAGTCTCTGAAATATTATCGCGGGGTTTTCGTTATGTTCTTGAATCGTTTTTCCGAATATCACTATGTCATCCAAATAAACAAAGCAGTATTTTCCTACAAGTCCAGCTAAGGCTCTGTCCATTAATCTTTGAAAGGTAGCGGGTGCGTTTTTAAGTCCGAATGGCATTCGATTGAAATGAAAATGCCCTTGCGGTGTCGAAAAAGCGGTATATTTTTTAGATTTCTCGTTCATTGGAATTTGATGGAATCCTGAGGATGAATCAAGCGCCGAAAAGAATTTTGCGTTTCCTAGTTGTGTTAAAATGTCGTCTATATCAGGTAAAGGGTAAGCGTCTTGTTCTGTGAGTTCATTTAGTTTCTTGAAATCGATAACTATCCTCCATTTCTGTTTTCCTGAGGCGTCTAATTTTTTCGGAACTACCCATACCGGAGAGTTATAAGGGGATTCGGATTCTTCTATAATATTTTTCTTCAACATGTCTCCTATTTGTCGCGAAATCTCGTCACGGTGACATTCCGGTGGTTTATACGATCGTGTGTTAATAATTTTGTCTTTGGTTAACGAAATTGTGTGCTGAGTTAAATTAGTACAGGGTAAAAGATCGGTTTCTAAATTAAAGATGTCAATATAATGAAGGATAATCTTTTCGATGGATTCACGGATTGGTTTTTCAATGTGATCTGTTCTCACTAGGCTTTTTAGTTTTGATACGTTGGAAAAGTCACGAGAATTTTGAATATTGCTAGAAATTTCAACGTTTTGCTCACCAGTGTTGATAAAACATACTTTAGTTGGTTTGCCTTCCAAATAGATTGTTTGAACTCTGTTTTCTCCAGGAGTCAAATGTATTGGTTTCTGAAATAAAATGGTTTTGTCGTTTAATTGGATTTTGTCATTGGATATTGAATAGTTATACTTCTCTAAACATGGTAGCCCAATGATTCCGTCTTCGATAATAGGGAAATTGTTCGGTACTATGTGAAAAATGTGATTTTGTCCAAAAATTCGTTTCGTTACGTATTCATTAGTTTCGTATTTGTCTCGTCCCATAGAAAATTTTTGTTTAGGCCCTATTTGTATCGCGTTGACAGTTTTGTTACGTTTCACTAGGTTTATCCCTGCTCCTGTGTCGACCAGAAATACTCGCTCTTCGGTTCGGGTTGACAAAGGTATTGCGAGTAATCTTCCCGTGGCGATGTTGACTCGTATGTCTCGTACGGTTCGTCCATCTCCTGGTTCGATGTTGTTTCTTGTATTTCGTCCCATTCCTGGACTGCCTGAATCCTTGCGGGTGGTCGATCGCGCTGGCTCGGTGGTAGAAAATTTTGACACTTGTTGGCAATGTGTCCCAGCTTTCCGCACTTGAAGCACTTCATCTGCGCGCGTTCAGCAGGTGATCTATTTTCTACTTGGTTAAATGTAGCAGGTTTCTGAGCTACTGGCGTGTTAGGCGATCTTGATGGTACATTAGATCGTCTTACCTGCATATGCTGGTTGTCGGGGCGATTACTAACCGCAGGTAAGCGATTACATGACCAATTAGGTTGTCGTTCTTCTCGCAAGTAGCGTTCTACATCGGCTGCCTTTTTTTCAGCTTCCGGAAGATTCAAGGGTTCACTGCTTAATAGTATTCGCCCTATGTCGCGTCTGAGTCCCTTTCGGTACACACGAACAGTCTTCTTCGTGATTTCTTCAGTCATAATTTTACGTGTTAGTGGTTGTGGGTACTCATTGGTTACTGCGTACAGCAAACGGTTGAGTATTCTTCTAAACCGAATATTAAAACTTTGCACTGATTCCTCGCGTCCCTGTCTCAACTCTCGTAATTGTTCTTGGTACTCATCCGAAGTCACTTGTGCTGCTAAGTTATTTCTCAGTGCGTCGTACAGATCACTGTAACACTCAATAGGAATGTTGCAAATACTTTGGGCTGTTTTCCCCACGATTTTTTCCACTTTTATTGCTTTTAGCAATAGATCTTGCTCCATACAGCGATCCTTCATACTTCTCACTTCTTTGATGAAGTCTTCAACTCCTACATCATCATCTCCGTTGAGCGTTGGGATGTAGCGTATTGCATCCTTAGCTCGTAGAGTGGGAGGAGCGGGCGGAAAATAGCCTCTTTCTTCCACCTCGGGTTGTTCGATGTCGAGGTGGACAGGTGGGGTGTCTGGAGCTGCTAACCCTGACAGTTTGCGTGCTTTTGCCATATTCATGGTGCGATTGATTGCTGTCGACGCACTTTCAATGTCTTCGGTGATAATGGAAGCAAATTCATCGGTCGCAGGGGATCCGAACCCAGTCCGTAGCGCTGCGACGGTTTTCCCGAGATTCTCGATTTCTGCTGCCCTGTGTCTGTTCTCTTCGTCATTTTGCATAGACAAACGTAACATTTCCTCTCGTAAAAGGACAATGTTCTCGTTCTGTTTTTGAATACTGTCCCATATTGCCCGCAACATTGGGTCAGTTGAGGTTGAAGTTTGAGATTCGTTTGCCTTAGACATTATTGCGCTGATTTATAATTTTCAGACGAAGACGAGTCTTGGCTACTGAAGCTAAATTTTCTTTCACGGTAACGTACAAAGGAATTCAGTTTACCTTTTATTGTTACTTCACTTGGTTCGTGATAGTTACTTTGTTGTTGCGGATGACCGTAGTCCCAATCGATCTTCCGTAGATGATGAATGTCTTTTGGTTTCCGAACAAACACTTTTCACTATCCTGGCAAGATCGCCAAAATGTCACGTAAAATAACAAAATAAAAAAAGGAATTTGAGGTAAAAACAAAAAAGAAAACTTTATTTTTTTTCTAACATCAATACACTTTACAATCTACTTCCGAACTCTAGGCGCGACTTTCTAAGACTGACTCTTATGATTTTACTTTCGATCGGATCCGATTACTTTCTTTTGTCATCCCTCAACATCCCCACCGTCCATGCATTTGCTAGGCGTCCGCGATCGTTGCCACGTGCTCTTTCTTCTAGAACCTTCGGTGGAAGGACCGTTGGGATGTTGATGGTTCATTAGGCACTTCAGCGATATACATTGTCGCCGAGTGCCGCCACATCTTTATCTCTATCGTCAGTCCGTCGGATTTGAAGTATGCCGGTCGTGACACTCTCATCGAATTCCTCGCACTGCATCTAGAAAATGATCGGAACATGGCGACCGGTGGTGTCTCCTCGTCCTCGCGTTTCCTGTCAAAACATTGCGTTTAAAAATATTGAATCCAATCGCTTAAAGATTTGAATAACTTCCCAACTCGATCCTTCTCTTCTGTTCAAAAGATTTAAACGCATTTGAAGAAAGAAGATAGTCCAGTTTTCTTTTGAGAGATTTAACAGATTTTAAGAAGAAACTAATGCGAAAGCATACGAAGATGTAGATCTAACAGAATGCTTGAGAATCTTGAACTTCGAGCTTGAAGATCTGTGAATATCTTTGAAAAAAGGAGATCGAAAGTTCCTTTATGTGATTTTACCTTCCGATACAAGGTACATCCCACATCTTCTGATCTTTTCCAAAATCCTCGCCGTCCTGCAGCGTCTGCGGAAGATCCTTATTCAATGTTTCCGGCAAAAAGAGAGTCAGAAGACTGCCCATAATTCCGAGTGTGCCCAGCACAAGAAGAGGTAGGAACGAGGACACAACATTGAGATAGACTACGAAGGGTGCGAGGATACTAGCAACGTATCCCATTATATGTATCAAAGCTACACCCTGAGCTCTAACCACAGTTGGTAATACTTCAGCCGCATATCGGAGACCGATATTGTATGAAATGTTTATCCAAAATCTACCGATAATTGCCAGAGAAGCTGTATATATACCTGAAAAAAAATTTTAGCATTAGTTTTTAATTCTAATTTTTTATGAAATAATTTTAGAAAATTTTAAGGAATAAAAAGGGAAGAAATTATTTTATCTGTCTGTAATTTGTCTGGTTGTCTGCAATAGTTGATACAAGCATTTGCTAAGCTTAATATAAGCGTGCTTAGCTCTAAGCTAAGCACAAGCAATAAACTTCTTATCTATAAAACGTTAATCTAGCCAATTTGAATCTAAGGGATTGTATTATGGATTACGGCTACTGAAAGCCATATAGCACTGCTGGAGCGCTGAAGCCCATCATTTTGAGGACTATTGCCAACGCCCTTTGATATATGCGGAAATACGAAGCGATCTTATGATCAAAGCAGTAGAAGGGGAAATAAAATATCTATACAACGGATACATGATAGGGCTTGGAAACTATTCTAGCAATGTAGCAAATAATCTACAAGCATTTGCATGTTATAAATATTCCAAAATATACATTTTCTTCCTTTCAAAAAGCACAATGCTATACGAATGAAAAATATTCGTCTGATTAAGTCAAAATTATCGACTTAGGTTATTTAGATTGATCAGTAATATAGAAGGGTGAATATATAAAAACGAAATGTACGAACTATTGGAAACGGCAGAAGCCCAGATGCTGAAGATACCAGAAATGACGAGGGAACCACACGCCAGCCATCTTCTGCCCCATCGATCAAGAACGAGCGTGAGGAACGTGTCAGCAGGCAGCTCGGTTGCTGCAGCAATCGTGAACGTAACAAACACGTCCAGGCCTAAATTATCGACGTTTCGTACGTGACCATCGAACACCAAAGAAATCGCCATCCTATATTTCGTAAAACAATTTCATATGATAAAGAAAAGCACGCTATCATATTTCATGTGAGAAGCAAATTCCTTGCTTCAGAAATAAAGTATTTTTAGACAAAAGATATAAAACTGTTCGTGAGATTTTTACAAGATACAATTCCGATTTTACGTCAATCTATTTGATATCTGTTTAATAGCGATACGAACCAAATAACAATAAATAGAATCGTGATATTCCGTAGTCGTGGCGTTCTAAATAGATCCAACACGGAGTACGTTTTGTCTGCTTCCTCCTCTTTGCAGATTCTGGCACAGGTTTCCTGTTATTAGCAAATTTTTAACTAGTTAATGTCGTTTGTCTGTTTTTCTTACAAATTTATGTGAATCTGTTATGTGTACAAAGATTACGATAAAATCCGGAAGAAAGTTTATGTTATATTTGTATGAGACGATCCTTTCGAAATAGTTTACTTGGACGTTTGCAAATTTTTTCATTTTACTTTATAAAACATCAAACCTCTGAAAGTCGATTATCTCCTTATATCGTACATTAATGTTAATATTGCCATGATCTATTCATAGACTGAGCAGTTTCCAAATGTTTAATCTATTTGTATAAAAATTTTCAAAGATAAAAACAATATACAAATTCAATAAATAACATTACAGAAATAGACAATAACAGAAATTGACAGCAATTTATCGCTGGCAATTTAGGTGATGAATAAGATATAAAATTACTAGGTTGTAAACAAATTTTCATTACGTAAAAGACCCAATTAGACTTCTATTCAAAGAAAATGATTATATGATATGCTTAAAGGCATATAAATTGGTATTTATAGAACGCACATAAAGCAGGAAAGATCATAAAAGTAGAAAATACGGAAAAGATTGCGGTAATCGGTTTATTTACCCGGAATCGTCTATAGATGTCATCGGGCACCTTGGTGCCATTGATTCGCTCGAATTTACCAAGGATTTTAATGGCCCTGTCTATCTGACCTTGGCTGACCAGCCATCGAGCGCTTTCCGGTATCAACCATGGCTACCTACGGCTAGAACAAGAGGAACTGAGGTGATAATACAGGTCATCCTCCAGTCGGCCAAATAATAGGCGATCCAGGGTAGAATGCAAGTTGCAAATGTGAAGAATATTGCGATCGACATATTCGCCACGAATGTCATCCGCTTTGGTCCAACGTATTCTAATACTGGAATAAAAAACATAATATTTAGAAGAATCATCTGTGAAAGAAATATTCTGTGAATAAAGAATGGAACAATATATTAGGTTGTCGCAGAAATTTCTTTCGTCTCGTAAGGAGATAATAGACGCATACTATTTTTTGTTTTATATTATTTTATTGAATTATATTCATTGGGACAAAATAGATCATACGTAATTCAATAAAATAATATAAAACGAAAGAAACTTTTGGGGCAACTTAACGCAATATGAAGAAGAAAAATTTGAGTTACAAATATATAAAAAGTAGATATACAATATATAGATTAATTTAACAAACGTGTTTAGTTCTACGATTAAATCGTGTTTAGATCTAATAACAAGGACTTTAATAATTTCCCGATGATTGTTCAAGCCCATTTAAATTTCCGTAAGTGTTTCGATACTTATCGACAAGAATACGTTTCTATTTACGAATTATACAGGGTGGTTGGTAACTGGTGGTACACGCGGAAAGGGGATGATTCTACGTGAAAAAAGAAGTCGAAAATATAGAATAAAAATTTTTCGTTTGAGGCTTTGTTTTCGAGAAAATCGACTTTGAATTTTCGCTCGGTACGCGTGCACTTTATCACGTCTCGTTATAACGGATCTCACTGTAGATCGTTGTCTCAATTGACGTTATTTTTAAAATTTTTAAAATTTTTAAATTTTTAAAATACTAACGCTACACTACACTACGCTAACACTACAAAGAAGAGGAAAATAGAACCAGCAACGCAAATAAACACACACAACAGGTTCGCCGTATTGGAATCCTCAAACGACGCCATGGAAATCGTAGAACCGCCATCAAACCAACACTCACAGAGAATCCCCCCCCCCCCACCAATTTTTGTGGACGACGTCATTGACATACAGACAATGACCAAGTCCCTAGAGAGAGATACCAGCAAGGAGGAATATAACCTTAAGATAAGCAACAACAAGGTGAAAATACTACCGACGAACCCAGAAGCTTACAGAAAACTCACCAAGACACTCAGGACCCTGAACGCCAACTTCCACACCTACCAACTTAAACAGGAAAAGCCTTTCCGGGTGGTCCTACGAAACATACACCACTCAGCAGATATAGACGAACTAAAATACGAACTCTCAAAACTCGGCCACGAAGTCGTCAACGTAAGTAATATAAGGCATAGAGTCTCGAGAGACCCGTTATCCTTATTCTTCCTAGACATTAAACAAAAACCGAACAATAAGGAAATATATAACATCAGTCGCCTAATGAACGCGATAGTAAAGATTGAACCACCGCTCGTGAAAAAAGAAATAGTGCAGTGCAAAAGGTGCCAAAGGTACGGTCATACGCAGAAATACTGCAACCATACTTTCCGCTGCGTTAAATGCGCAGGCTCTCACTCCACTGACCAGTGCGCCAAATCACCGGAAACCCCAGCGAAATGCATCCACTGCCAAGGGGACCACCCTGCCAACTACAAAGGCTGCCCAGCATATAAAACACTATACACGAACAGGTACCCTAAGCCCAGAGCAAAAGAGGTATCCAACCAAACACCCAGCCCGCCGAAATTCACGACTACCCCAACCCCCTCAAACAACCAAACGCACAGTCCTACCAAATTCATCTCCACCTCAACCTCCTTTGCCCAAGCAGTACAAGGCATCCAAAATAACCCGAACAGCCAAAGGAACCTTCCCCAAAACAGTGACCCCAACCCACCAAACACAGACAACTCCTCAAGGCTTGAAAAGCTAATAGAGAAACAATCGGAGCAAATAAATCACTTGCTATCGCTACTAACACTCATCGTGGAAAAATTAGCACGCCCCGACTCAAAATAAAACCAAGGCGCATAGCACTCTGGAACGCCAACGGTCTAGCGCAACACAAACTTGAACTAGAACTCTTCTTAAAACACCAGCAAATCGACGTAATGCTCGTGTCGGAAACCCACTTCACCGACAAGAGCTACCTGAAAATAAATGGTTACAAATTCTACCATACCCAACACCCCAGCGGAAAGGCCCACGGTAGCACCGGAATAATAATCAAAGCAAGTATTAAGCACTACGAACTCCCATCATTCCAGAAAGACCACCTCCAAGCAACAAACGTAGCAATAGAAGACTGTCATGGCTCAATCACCACCTCAGCAGTATACTGCCCTCCCAGACACTCCACCGCCAAAGAAGACTTTGATAACTTCCTGGACACCCTGGGCAATAGATTCATAGCTGGAGGAGACTATAACGCCAAGCACATCCAATGGGGCAGCAGACTGGTTACAGCAAGAGGCAAAAACCTCTTAAACAGCATAACAAACAACAACCTCAACTACCTCACCACATACGAACCCACATACTGGCCCACTGACACCAACAAAATACCCGACCTTCTCGACTTCTTCATAACTAAAAATATCCCATCAAGACACGTCCAGATCAACTCCTCGGCTGATCTCTCCTCTGATCATTCTCCCGTGATAGCAACAGCCAGTTCAACAATCATCGAGAATACACCTAATGGCACCATTCACAACCAACACACCAACTGGCAGCTCTTCAGAGAAGTCTTTACACACTCAACCTCAGCCTTCACCCCACTAAAAACAAAGGAAGATATCGAAGCAGCCACGGAATACTTAAACACGAGCATAATAAGCGCAATCCGCCTCTCCACACCGACAAAGCCATCTAACAGCAAACAAGAATATCCCCATTACATACTAAAAAAAATAGCAGAAAAACGAAGACTAAGAAGAGTATGGCAGACCCATAGAACACCGGAGGACAAACGCAAACTTAACAACGCAACTAGAAAGCTATCCAGAACCCTAAGAAACTATAAAAACGACTGTTTCCATAAATACCTCGCCAGCTTATCCCCCACAGCCGACGCCAACTACTCACTATGGAAGGCCTCCAGGAAACTCACACGCCCCCCACAAATGATCCCACCTATCCGCCGTCCGCAAGGTGGATGGGCGCGAAGCCCTATAGAAAAAGCCGACCTGTTTGCTAAACACTTGTCAAAAGTATTCAAACCCCATTCCCCCAAAGCCGCCGCGGACGTTACTGAATACCTGCACACCCCCTTCCAAATGTCCCCTCCTATCGAACCCTTCTCCTCTGCTGAGACTATAGAAACAATCAGTCGCCTAAACCCCAAGAAAGCAGCAGGACACGACCTAATAGGCAATAGAGCAATCAAGGAACTTCCCACAAAGGGATAGCACTCATCACATCGATTTTTAATGCTATCCTTCGCCTGGAACACTATCCTAAGGCTTGGAAAATCTCATTGATTACCCTCATCCCTAAACCCGGTAAACCGATATACGAAACCTGCTCCTATCGCCCAATCAGTCTTTTACCTACCCTGTCCAAACTATTCGAGAAGATGCTCACGAACCGACTCCTTCCAATCCTGGAGAACTTGAAAACACTCCCAGATCACCAATTCGGCTTCCGAAAACATCATTCTACAGTAGAACAAATCCACCGCCTAACGCATACGATCAGCCAAACACTCGAAAAGAAAAAATATTGCTCAGCGGTCTTCCTAGACATCCAACAGGCATTCGATAAAGTATGGCATGAAGGGCTACTATACAAACTTAAAAAGATCCTACCCCACCCCTACTACTCCATCCTAAAATCTTACCTAACCAATAGACAATTCATGGTTAAATACCTAGACGCCGCTTCCGCAACATTCCCAATAGAAGCCGGCATACCCCAAGGTAGTGTCCTCGGACCCCTACTGTACTCCATCTACACTGCCGACCTACCTATATCAAATGATATAACAATAGCGACATTTGCAGACGACACAGCGATATTAGCTTCCCACGCTGACCCGGTAATAGCCCCATCCACTCTCCAACGAAGTCTCGACTCCATGGAAAAGTGGTTTCACAAATGGGGCTTCAAAGTCAACGAAAAGAAATCCTCACATGTAACGCTTCACGCTCCGAAAACAAACCTGCCCCCAGGTCACCATCAACAATGCAACAGTTCCTAGCAGGGACACAGTCCGATACCTGGGCATGACCCTGGACAGGAGACTAACGTGGAAGACACACATCTCAGATAAAAGGAAGCAACTAAAGGACAAACTAAAAAAAACTCTATCGGCTCACGGGCCGACGCTCCAAACTAAATATACAGAATAAAATTACCCTCTACAAGACCGTAATAAAACCTGTCTGGACCTACGGAATCCAACTATGGGGAACAGCAAGTAACTCCAACGCTTTCAATCGAAAACGCTAAGATCCCTAATTGACGCACCTGGGTATGTAACCAATGAAACAATACACCGCGACCTCAAGATACCCACCGTCAAAGAGGAAATAGCAAAATATAGCAACAGATACAGCAAAAGAATCAACAAACACCGAAACCCCCTAATCACTGGACTATTCGATACGACGGACCAGACTCGCAGGCTGAAGAGGCACTACCCGCTAGACCTAAACGTCAGATTCATTTAATTATCCAAATTAAGCATATGCACTTACCTATAATACTTATAAATTATACCTATCTATAATAAGTATTAACTTATTGTAAATAAACAGCCATGTCACTGCGCCACGCCAGAAATATTACTGAAAATTCTCAACGCGAGAATTGATTGTAATTACAACAAATAAATTAAAAAAAAAAAAAAAAATTAGTTGTAACTAGTGGCTTCCTGATAATTACCGCTCAGTGGTTGTTTCTTATTTTTTTTTTCTTTGCTTTATTATAATTGCGATGCTCGAACCATGTTTACCATGGAACTCGCTTCCTTATTTAAAATCACTTTGTACCATTGATTTTTACTTTTCATGCTTCATAATGAACCAATTTATAATTCATAATAAACCAAAATGACGAACGTTCGTTTAAATCACGAGTTTCAGATATTTCTATTCTCTAAAATTACCCGAATTAATTTTTATTAAATAAAATAGCTATAGGATAATTCCACAAATCAGATATTTTGAGCAAATATCTCGGAATTTCCTGTTTAATTCGCCGTAAATTTTCCCAATACGCTCTGGACCTCCTACATATATATAACGTGTCTATACATAACTGTTAATTCATCATTTTCTCGTAATCCTAACAAACAATGTTTAAAAACTTTAACTACATTTTGGATTATTATCTCGCACGAATAAATTTTAAGCTATTAATCGCTTTCCTGAAAATCTGGGTTGGTTATCAGCTTCGGTACGAGACCATCGAGTAACTCCGGTACGCATGAACGGAAATAATCTCCCAGTTATATCCAAATGTTTAATAATTTTCTACATAGAAATTTAATGAAAAATAAGAATAGAAGAACCTCGCATTACAAAAATCAACTTCCATGAAATCTAAATATTATTTATGCTGTCTGTAATTTTCAACATCTTCTTTTGCAAATCATCATCACCATCATCATCATCACCATTGCGACAGCCATTCTAAAATATATATATCATTAATTTAATAGAAAATAAGAGTAGAAGAACCTCACGTTATAAAAATCAATATTCATAAAACCAACAAAATATCGTTTTTTAAATATATGTATCATTCAGTTTGTATTGCCTTTACAACGCGTAGATAGGGCGAGGAGATCTCTTCTGAAGACGAGATATTATTCTCATAGAAAGGATACAGAAAGGAGAAGAAGACGTAAAGAAGCTTCTCTGAGACCACTCGTTTCATCACTTCGCCTTTCAAGGTTTACTGCCTTTAACATTACATTATTCGCGCAGAAAAAGTATTCGCTTTTCTCCCAGCTGTTTCCGTCACCCTGTACTTTCATATCGTGTTACCGTTCGATCAAAAGCGACAACTCATTTATTGTAAACGAAGATTCCGTGCGGCACAGTTAGCAAAGATAAATTACAGACGATCGTATTAATAATAATAATCTGACCGATATCTCGCAATGCGACCAATCGATAAACGCGAGCACCGTCCAACGCAAGGACGTTGTTAACGTTTCGAAACTGATTAACGTTCGTTCTCTTCTTTCTTTTCTTTCGTTTCTTCCTTCTCGCCTGTTGGCTCGTAAAAGTATCTTAGCATTTATAGACATTTTTTATTTATTTATATTTATTATATATGATGGTATCATAATTAGTACAACAAAGTATTATTACGTTTCTGTTATATATTCATGAATATATTGGAATTTCATTAGGATCGTAATAAAGTCATAATAATTATATCGAATATGACGTCAGAATTATAAATACGGTTATTATAATGCAGAGTTTCAATTAAGTAAATTTAAAAATCTATATACAAGATACAAAATTATTTAGCGTAATTATATATTTCACAGTAATTACAAAAATATTTAATTATAAAAATAGTCAAACATTTATTATATTAATAAATCCCAATATTTGATAACCATTTATTACATGTTTAAGATAACTATTTATGCTGTATATTTGTACTAAATAAATGTTTGCATTAAATATCTCGTAACTTCTATGTGCATCTTCAGAAATGCTTCAAACTTTACCAATATAATCATCACAATGCTAATGAAATTTCAGAATGTTTTATATAACACATATTCTACATACATATAAATTTTCTGTGGAAAATGTGTAAATGCTTTTATAAACTACTAGGTTTATACGCTTTGCAGTCTCATATTTTCCTCCCACTGTTAGCATTATCTGCAGTTTGTATGTGAGTTGTATGAAGTTGATCGAATTCTACGCTTTCAACGAGCTGGTCGAGTGAGGTTCTGCTTGAATAAGTTATAAATCCTGGCAGGAAGAAAGGCACGTGTTATTGATATCAACTGGTTAGCTGGAATGTTGAATAGGAATTTAAAGAACCAACTCAAACTTTATCGATAATAAAATATGGAAAATATGACTGCAAATAATGACGTGAAAAATAATGGAAATATTCTATAGGATATTTGAATGTTCATTAGAGAATTTTAATAATAATATGGAACATAAAGAAGAAAGAAATTCGATGATACTAAATAATGATGATACTGAAAATTTCAGTGATTTTTATTAATATAAAATTAACATTAATATAAATAAAAACAAAATCTATTATAAATGATATAGACGAACGTTTTAACTAAATATCGTTAGAAAGAAAAGTGACACAAGTATACATACGAAACAATACAAAAAATCCGCATCTATCTAGAGAAATTTGTTATGAATTTCAAAGTCTGTATAAATACGTATACTAATACATAAAGTTTCTAAAGCTCTAAAGTTTTAATGTTTAAAAAAAAGTACAAAAATATTTCTATTAAAATATATATGATATTTTCCACGGTATTTTCTACGTAGTCTCTACAATTAAGGATTTCCTCGTTCCCATCGATTTTCCTCTAGTTGTGAGACCCTCGGATAATCACGTCCCTTTCATTTTATCTTCGCTACGCTCGATTATAAATACGGAACTGAATATAGAATTATTTGCAAATCAATGAATCCGATGATGTAATTTGTTACGCGCTCGAAACGAATTAGTATCACTTATCTTAGTTTCAATCAATACCTCACTTTCTCAAGTCATTGATTAAAATACGATTTACACTCGTACAGCTCGAGCCTTCTTTCTCAATATTTCCGTCGAATATTCGTGATCAATCGTTTAATCGACCTTGATAATTAGAATAGAAATAAGAAAATTCGAACGCCAAATCATTAACGAACCAGCCACTTGCTCACGAATCTCGTCAACTTGGCCTTGTTTTGTCGAACAAATTGTAAATTTTTCCAACCTCGGCTTGAGTCATCGATTCAGGGTTAATGCACGTCACCTGAGTTTCTTTTGTAGTATCGTGGACGAAAGGCCTAAGAAATATCGGGCGAACTATAAACAATGTCGCGAGAGCCGAGGCGTCGTCGGGCCCATCAATGTGTCATCGGTCTTTTCAAGTGCATAGTTTCGTGGAAAAGACCTACGTGACCCTGGCCACGAGCGCCTGCAGAACACGTGTGCGGTGGGCCTAGGAAAAAGACAACAGAATGCGGCAACGGCCAGAGCGTTAGTCGAAAAGCAGAGAGTGCGAGTCGAGGAGCCGAGTGCGAGTTGAGCGGAGACGGAGGTTGCGAGTGGCGTTGCCGAGAGAGTGTGGATTGCGCTGTTTTCTGTACGTTTGGCGTGAATAGTTCAGGTTGAACAACAATCGTCTTTTTCTGTCTGATTAACATCTCTATTGTCCACTCTTTGTAAACACATTATATCACGATATTACACTTTGGTCTCGATTTTCACAATTGGAATGCTGTCTGCAGGACAAACTTGCTATTCGATCAAGAAAACTCGTTTCAATGACTCGTCTGATGAATTTTCAATCAGCGTTCTTACGTTTCAACAGAGTCTCTTCAAAAGTTTCAATCAGGGTCTTAACGCTGTACTTTCAGGGTATAAAATATCTTTCAAAGCAGAGACTAGTCTAGATTTTCTCTTCAGTATATTGATATTAGAACAATAACTGGAAAATATATTTCTACAGTATTATAATTGAAATTTTTTCATGTAGAGTTATAATAAAATTTTGTATTATAAATTGCCTGTATTATGGATATCAGACAATGAATTATCGATCTTATATTAAACAATTGATCAGAATTTTCAATGGAATATTTAAAATGTTACTTGACTGTTTTATATTATTATGTGATATTTTTACGAATTTTGAATAAGTTTGCTAGAAGAAGATGTTCATTTTAATTAAAACCATATACACGTATGTATATATATACATAGATTTATAGTTGTGGAAGCGTTCGTTGTAGAACCATTCATTCGTTACCTTCGCTTTCCGTTGGGAAGTGAAAATTTATGAAAACCCTGGTATGCTATAGTTGTCCAGAAATGAAAAGCAATTTTGGACAACTAATCCTTTGTAATCAGAATATTGTCTCGTTAAAAGAGAAAACAAAATTATAATTGATCGCGAGTATAGAGGGAAAATATTAGTATAGAAAATGATTGCGAACTAACTACCTTTAAATATTATAAATATTCAATGGTATATATAAATCCAAATATCTTAAAGTTTCATATTTTTATCTTGCATGAAATTCTTATAAAACAGGAAAATTAATTTTTCTCTGTCTCTCCCCCTCTCTTTGATATAAACGCCGCAGTTAAAAAATAAATATGTATGACCTCATGTATATTCATATGTATTTAAGCATCTTCGTAACTTTGAATGGTTTTCTATTTCATTTAAATTGTTGCATGGCAACGTGAGTTCTGTTGCGAAATTCATATACTTGTAGAAACGTCAGTCGTGAATCAAGCATAACAACAGTTTTACAGTATGTTGTAGAGATTACTTTGTTATTTAAATTTAGAGATCTTCCCGCTTACAGTAATTACAAAAACTAACTGTACACTATCGTATTTAAAACAGCATTTATATATACCAATTAATTAAGACTAAGTCTTAAGATAAGACTGATTAAAATATTAGCTTTCGTATCATTTGTAATACTTTCATACATGCTTATAAATAATTAATGCTATCAAAATAAAACGTAAAACCTGATTTAAAAAAAAAGGAAATAAGGATACATACGTACAAGTACTTTTTGTAGCCACTGTGTGGCTTTCAAACTCAATTCCAGGGCAAGAAAGAAATTATTGAAAAACGGTTACCTAATATGTACATCATAGTGAAGCAATTATCAAAGGCGAATTGTAATATCGTAGAATAAATTTGAATTAGAGATCGGTTGAAAATAGAAAAAACCGTGTACGTCGTCCTTCTGTGGTTCGTTTACATTTAAGAGCGCCTATGTGACTAAAGTAACCTAGTTCTTACAGAGATATGAGAAAAACAAGAAACAACGTTAGAGCAGAAGGACGGTTTCGTGTTTCAAGGGCGGACGACCGAGAAGTCAGAGTATGCGAGTCGAAAAGCGAGTGTGTTGCGAAAGTCAGAGCTAATTGAGTCGTTGAAGAGTAGAGTCGTTAGAGGTTTCGAGTTGTCGAAGAGTAGAGTCGTTAGAGGTTTCGAGTCGTCGAAGAGTAGAGTCGTGAGAATTGATAGAGTTGTTAGAGAGAGAGAGTGTGTGTGTTAGATTCGTTGTGATGAGAGTGATCAAATAACTGTAAAGTTATTTGATATAGATACGAGTATTGCATTTAGTTCCGTTAAATAAATATCGTTCTCTGTCCAATTTATATCTGTATATTCAGTTTAATATTAATAAATTGTAAGTAATCGAAAAAAAATTTCTATCCTTATTTTTCGATATTACAGAATCCAACGAAAAAACGACACAAAGTGAACTGCCAGAAGCTACCCGTGAACGCAGTAGCCACCCTAGCGAGAAATCCCATTAAATTAGCTCCGAGCAAAGCTGGTATTCTTCCATATTGATCAGCAACCCATCCAAAAATTAATCCTCCGAAGATAGCGCCGATGAAGAAGATACTTTGAGCTATGGTTGGCAATGCATCATACTGACAAACCCATCCCAGCTGCAACAGAAAACTACAGTCGAATGATTTACTTCTGATCACGATCAGCATCACAGAAATCTTATAGCAATTTCAACGCCTCGATTAAACGAATTTTAGATCAAAGTTTCGAAATTCCTAATGAAGCGCGTCTCTGTCCTTTTTTCTTTCCCTTTGAGGAAAAAAGAAGGAGAAGCTTAAGACCCTGCGCGTTCTCGCGTCCTTCTTCTGGATGCTTCCTACCCCTCGATGAATCATTCTCCTCCTGACGAGCGACGCAAAGTTCATGGAAATCCACTGGAGCAAAAAGTCTTGCAATTTATGTCGAACAAATCTGCGTGTTCGCGCTGTTGCTCGTTATAACGTTTTATTAAAGTTTCTTTTCAATCCGATATTTTCATTTTCAGTTTTATCGCAACCTAGTTTTATCAGCTTTCATAATTCGAAATTTTTTATCCTTTTTTTTCTTTAAGTATTTTTATAAATATTTATTCGATTGTATTTTATTTGGCAATGTAACGCTTGAATTTAGAATGTACTCTGTAATTTCACTACATGCACTAATTATTACTGCAATATGTACTAGTAATTCTGTTACGTACTATAATTTTCCTCTGTGGAAATCGACATTGTTAATTTTCCCACTTCTGAACTATCGATCTTTCCACAAACGTTTATTCGACCCTTTTCATCGTTCTTCTTTCTTTCCAAAAATTGTACACTACGCTTATTTTTTATCGAAATAGATCATGCAAATAATCGAATACGACATACACAGTATAAAGGGATTGATTGATAGGAACAGATAAAATATTCAAAAAGCAGGAAATTACAAGTCGAACATTTTCTGTCACCTCGGATGCCACAGACGCATAAGGGACGGTGGTATAATTAAATTCCCATCCTTGTTGGCAATCTTTCGTTGGTCACGATGGGTCCGGTACGTGGCTTCCATTTAGCAAAATTTCCGTGTAATTTACATCGTACATGCTGCATCTCGAGTAACCTTCGCGGTTGACTGGTATCGCCAGCGACAGCCTGAAACGAAGGAGAAGATAACGTAGATTGGTTCACGGTCTTCGATGCCGATGGACGTTCCGACAAGCGAGTAATTAACGTTCTATTTGAAACTCGACAAAAACATTGGGAATCTCGAGTATTTGTTGAGCTAATAATATTGATTGTTAGTCGAGTCTGATAAAACGTATTTGATTGGAATTTCATTTAAAGCGAAGAAAGTTATTTTCAATTGTAGCTGGATGTACGTTAATTGCTGTTTTCCTGTCTTTACAAATTACTCATTCCTTTGTTTCATCAGCTTTTTCGATTATTATTGTCTCGTATTATTATTGTCGAGTATTGTCTCGTGGTTATTATCTCAACGCTTTTATCGTGTCAATTTATTGCGTTGTGTTCATACGGGTTTGTAGAATATATAATAAACAATGCAATGAGAAATGAAAATGAGAAAATTTTGAAGAATTATTAAATTAGGTAAATTGAAGGGAAAGAAGTTCTGTGAAGGAACTGGATTGGATCTAAACAGATAATAAAGAAAGATGATCCAAGATTTGCGACCTCCGACGTATGTCGAAAACACTTACTCATTAATAACGAATGTCATTAAGATAATTCAGTGACGGTAATTGCGTCTGTTATTCTGATGAATGTTACATAACGAGATAGGAAGTCGATGTCATGATGACTGGCGCTGTCTGAATCAAATCAACCCTATTCACAACCAGATAATACCGTCAAACGATGTTTACATTATTATAATATGAAATCCAATTTGAAGGCTTCGTGAATTTCTATTATCCTTCAATGAAATTATGAAATAATGGCGCAGTTTAATGATAAAGATTATTATTATTTCATTAGGCTTGCTGTATAATTTGCTAGATTGTCTTCAACCAGATAAATATATCAATAATTTTGGCAATGGCTATCATCACATACTTTATCAAAAGAGAGAACATTGGTTCTCTTTGATTTTCGATCGTTGAGTCGTCGAAAGAAAACTTCGCGGCTCAGAGAAAGTTCTCCTACAAACACGTACATAGCATAAAAATCGGTAACACGCGGAAGTTCTACAGGAAAAAAATCAAAAAGACTTGCTGAGCAAGGCAAGAACTTTTCAATAGAAGGTGAGCATAATAATAAATAACACTTGCACGGATGCTTGCGGAGGAGTCGTTGACACAATGTAACAGTAACGGTACTAGTCGTAATTAACATACTATCGTTAACATTATCGTGATATCAAAATTTCTTCCCACAAGATCACCGATTAATTGCATCGATTTGCGAAATTCTTAGTGTTCGATGATTATCATAGTCGAGGAAAGGTATTTACAAGATATTAACATCCGCATCTAATCACATCTCGTAGCATCGCGACTTATCACGCGTATCGCCTAACCTTTACATGAATATTGAACGAACGAACACTTCGAACGCATTATGCAAGTGTACGTTACGTTTTTCATTCGCCGGTAAAAGCTTTCAAAAACGAGTTAATGAGCGAATGATACGTGGCATGCGCGAAAGAAACGAATGCTTGCCCATAGAATAGCTGAAAATGATTCGAAAAGTATACTAGCAAAATAACAATAGATTCAGATGATAACTGACCAGTCGACCAGGATTAGTCACAGTCTTTTAACAATTCTATCGATTTTTTGCTACTATTATACTTATTTACTCCAAAGCTAAGATCCTACCTAGGCTAAACTAAACGTTAACTATGACTCACAGTTGGAAAATGCACTTATCTTATACGTAATCATTTATCAATTACTGAGTTCGTTAAGTTCTATTTTTGTTTGCTGAAAGGAAAAATCTTCCATTAATTAATCA